>NC_136261.1:325593936-325813936 GCF_964187855.1 Myxine glutinosa
GGCTTCCGTCTGGCCACTCTGCCATAAAGCCCAGATCGGTGGAGTGTTGCAGTGATGGTTGTCCTTCTGGAAGTTTCTCCCATCTCCACACAGGATCTCTGGAGCTCAGCCAGAGTGACCATCGGCTTCTTGGTCACCTCTCTTACCAAGGCCCTTGTCCCCCGATTGCTCAGTTTGGCCGGGCGGCCAGCTCGAGGAAGAGTCTTGGTTGTTCCAAACTTCTTCCATTGAAGAATTATGGAGGCCACTGTGCTCTTGAGAACCTTCAATGCAAGTCGAATTTTTTTTGTCGGCTTCCCCCAGATCTGTGCCTCGACACAATGCTGTCTCTGAGCTCTGCAGGCAGTTCCTTCGACCTCATGGCTTGGTTTTTGCTCTGATATGCATTGTCAGCTGTGAGACCTTTAAAGATAGACAGGTGTGTGCCGTTCCAAATCATGTCCAATCAATTGAATTTACCACAGGTGGCCTCCAATCAAGGTGTAGAAACAACTCAAAGATGATCAAGATAAATGGGAGGCACCTGAACTAAATTTCACGTGTCATAGCAAAGGGTCTGAATACTTATGTCAATGTGATATTTCAGTTTTTTATTTTTAATAAATTTGCAAAACTTTCTAAAATCCTGTTTTGTCTTTGTCATTATGGGGTATTGAGTAGATTGATGAGGGAAAAAATGAATTTAAACGATTTCAGCATAAGGCTGCAACATAACATAATATGAAAAAAGTGAAGGGGTCTGAATACTTTCTGAATGCACTGTATGTATATATAATATATATGTATATATATTACAAATATAACCCCTTAAAATGTACATATAAACTGATGTATATAATAAAAAATAACCACATTTAGAGGCCATTTTTCCCGCAAAGCGGGGGTTGGCCTTTTTCGGGGACCGTGGTTGTTGTTGTTTTTTGGTCCCCTTTTTGAAGCAATGTTTTACGGCCGGATGCCCTTCCTGCCGCCAACCCTTTTTTCGCCTTTTACGACAAGCAGGGAATTACCAGTGAACTGGTACTCAATTAGCCGACCTCGGAAGGATGATCAGGCTGAGTCAACCCCCCTGGCGTTAATTCAGCAATCGACCGGGATTCGAACCCAGGATCCTGGGATCCTAAGCTGGCACCCTAGCCGCTAGCCCAACACCAGGGTTACATATAAACATATAAACATATAAACTGATGTGGTTGGTGATTTTCCTTTCATGCAAGAACATTCGATTTTTGAAATGAAATACTTTTGATGTTAAATGACATGTATAATCTGAAATTGGATTGCCCAATTTAATCCTTTTTGAACGTAATATATTTTTTTATTTGGTACTGTAGCGGTTCCCGCTGAATGTACACAATCACCTTGCACCTGCCAGGACGCGGCCAGGGCGCGATCGCCACGCCGGGCTCGTCCGGACAGGCCCAGACGCGCCTCTCCTGGGCATGCCCGGACTCGCTGTTCCCGGGCACGCCCGAACCTCCCGGGCACGCCCGAACCTCCCGGGCACGCCCGGTCTCATCTTTCCCGGGCATGCCCGCTCTCGCCTTTCCAGGGCTCGCCCAGAGCGCCCGGGCACGCCCAGCCTCGACTTGCCAGGCCGCGTCCAGGACGCCCGGGCATGTCCAGACTCGCCTTTCCAGGGCTCGCCCAGAGCGTCCGGGCATGCCCGCTCTCGCCTTTTCAGGGCTCGCCCAGAGCGCTCGGGCACGCCCAGCCTCGACTTGCCAGGCCGCGTCCAGGACGCCCCGGCATGTCCAGACTCGCCTTTCCAGGACTCGCCCTTGACACCCGGGCATGCCCGGTCTCGGTTTTCCCAGGCAAACGCCCCGGCATAAATGTGTATATATATTGCTGCCCGATAAACGGGCTTGTGAGAATACCTGAGCTGTTTTGTTTCAATAAAGCAACTCGGACGAATTCCGTCTTTGGTCGCGTCAATTCTTTCGACTCGCGTTGGAGCGCAGCTCCTTCACTGGTGACCTACCGACATGGACACGGCAGTAACTCTTAAACTGCCTACCTTCTGGGAGGCTCATGCGGCTGTTTGGTTCGCCCAGGCGGACTCCCAGTTCGCCCTGCGACCCATCACCGCGGACGACACCCGCTTCCACCATGTCGTGGCAGCGCTCGGTTCCGCCACTGCGGCCCGCGCCCTGAGCCTCCTCGAGCACCCGCCGGCTGCTGACAAGTATGACGCCCTGAAGACGCTCCTCCTCGACGCTTTCACCCTCTCACTGGCGGCACGCGCACGGCGCCTGCTCGACCTGCCCGAGCTCGGCAACACGCGCCCGTCCGAGCGCATGGACTATATGCTCTCGTTGCTCGGTGAGCACTCTCCGGATTTTCTGTTCCGCGAGCTGTTCCTTCGCCAGCTGCCTCACCCGGTACGCCTCGCCCTGGCTGGCACGTCGATCACCGATCCCCGCGCCCTCGCCAGGGAAGCCGATAAGATCTCCTCGGCGGGCCAACACATCAGCGCAGCTACCTGGAGCCTGCCGCCGTCCGAGGCGACGCCCACGACGCCCGAGCACCTTGCGCGGTTGGAGGCCGAACTGCCGGTGCAACTGGCGGCCGCCACGCCGCGCCGACCGCTTCCGACACGACGGCCGGGGCCTCCACCTGACCAGGCGTGGTGTTATTACCACGCCAGGTTCGGACACAAGGCTCGGACGTGCCGACCCCCGTGCACTTTCGGCAAGTCGGGAAACGGCCGGGCCGGCGTTCATTCCCAGCCATGAGCGCCGGCCACTCGGGCAACTTGCTTTTTATTCGGGACAAAGCGTCCGGGCGGCGTTTCCTTTGTGACACCGGCGCCCAACTGAGCGTCATACCCGCCTCCGAGCAGGACAGGCGGGATGCCGTTTGCGGCCCCTCTTTGGTCGCTGCTAATGGCTCGGCCATACGCACTTTCGGCCCACGCGACGTCACCCTCTGCTTCGGCAGCCAGCGCTTTCAGTGGACCTTTGTGACCGCCTGCGTCCCCATGGCTTTGCTGGGCGCCGACCTCCTCTGCGCGCACGGGCTGCTGGTCGACGTCAAACGACGTCGCCTTGTCAACGCCGAGACCTTCAGCTCCCTGGCGTGCACGATGAGCAGCTCCGCGCCGACCGAACTGGCGTGCGCCCTCCCGACGGCGAACGAGTTCGCTCGCCTGCTCGCGGAATTCCCGGCCCTCACGCGGCCGACGTTTTTGGCCGTCGCAGTGCGGCATGGGATCGAGCACCACATACCAAACTACGGGCCCGCCGGTCTACGCCAGGGCCCGCCGCCTCGACCCGGCCAAGCTCGCCGTGGCAAAGGCCGAGTTCGACGCGTTGGAGCACCTCGGCATCGTGTGGCGCTCCAATAGCGCGTGGGCCTCACCACTGCACATCGTGCCAAAGCCGGGGGGCGGATGGCGCCCGTGTGGTGACTACCGCCGCCTCAACGACGCTAACACCCCCGACAGGTACCCAATCCCGCACATCCAGGACTTTCCGCCCGTTTGGCAGGACGGGTCATATTTTCCTAATTGACCTGATACGGGGATACCACCAGGTACCTGTCCGGGCGGCCGATGTCCCGAAGACGGCCGTCATCACGCCGTTCGGCCTGTTCGAATTTTTGAGGATGCCGTTTGGCCTCAAGAACGCGGCCCAGGCGTTCCAGCGCTTAATGGACGGCGTGCTGCGCGACCTGCCATTTATTTTCGTCTATCTGGACGACATCCTCGTCGCCAGCACGTCCCGCGCCGAGCACCTCCTCCACCTCCGAACACTGTTCGGTCGCCTCAGCGAGCACGGCTGAATTGTCAACCCGGCCAAATGCCACTTCGGCACGACGACCGTTGACTTTTTGGGCCACCGCATCACCAAGACCGGGGCCGTGCCGCTGCCGACCAAGGTCGAGGCCATCACCACGTTCCCGCGTCCCCGTTCCATCAAGGCCCTACAAGAGTTCCTCGGCATGGTGAATTTTTATCACCGATTCGTGCCCCGCGCTGCTCAGCTCATGCGGCCCCTTTACGAGGCCCTCCGGGGCAGGCCGGCCAAGCATGACATCGTTTGGTCCGCGGCCATGGACGCGGCCTTCACAAGCGCAAAACGGGCCCTCGCCGACGCAACGCTGCTGGCTCACCCGGTGCTCAAAGCGCCCATCGCCCTCACTACGGACGCCTCCAACTACGCGGTGGGCGCCATCCATGAACAATGGGTGGACGGGGTTTGGCAGCCACTCGCTTTTTTCAGCCGGCAACTCCGGCCGAACGAGTTAAAATACAGCACGTTCGACCGCGAGCTGCTCGGTCTATTCCTGGCCGTTCGCCATTTCCGACACCTCCTGGAGGGCCGCCCGTTCACGGCTTTCGTCGACCACAAGCCGTTGGTCTACGCAATGGCCAAAGTCACGGAGCCGTGGTCGGCCCGCCAGCAGCGCCACCTCTCCGCCGTGTCGGAATTCACCACGGACATCCGGCACGTCGCCGGCAAAGACAACGCCGTGGCCGACTGTCTTTCTCGGGCCATCGCGAACGCGGTCCACCTCGGCGTGGACTTCGCGCTCATGGCAGCCGACCAGACCACCGACACCTCGGTGCAGGCCCTCCGGGCGGCGGACACGGGCCTCCGCCTGGCCGACATCCCCTTCGCGGGCACCGTCCTGCTCTGCGACGTCTCCCAGGGCCAGCCTCGCCCCATCGTGCCCGTTTCCTGGCAGCGCCGCATCTTCGCCTCCATCCACGGCCTTTCTCACCCGGGCCGGAAAGCTTCTCAGAAGCTGGTGTCGGTGCGTTTCGTCTGGCACGGCCTTCGACGGAACGTCCGCGACTGGGCCAACGCCTGCACGGCCTGCCAGCGGGTCAAGGTCCACCGCCACACCCAGGCCCCGCTAGCACCTTTCACCGTGCCTGCACGGCGTTTCGACCACGTCCACGTGGACCTGGTGGGTCCCCTGCCCCCATCCCGGGGGTTCACCCACCTGCTCACCATGGTGGACAGGACCACCAGGTGGCCAGAGGCCGTGCCCCTCACCTCCACCACCACCGCCGACGTGGCGCAGGCGTTCATCGCCACCTGGGTCGCGCGCTTCGGCGCACCGGCGGACATCTCGTCCGACCGCGGCCCACAGTTCACGTCCGAACTTTGGGGCGCGGTCGCCCGCTCGTTGGGGGTCACGCTGCACCGCACCACGGCCTACCACCCCCAAGCCAACGGGTTGTGCGAGCGGTTTCACCGCTCCATGAAGGCCGCACTCATGGCCGGCCTTCAGGACGACGGTTGGACCGACCGGCTGCCGTGGGTCCTTTTGGGCCTCCGCACGGCCCCCAAGGAGGACCTCCGGGCGTCCGCCGCCGAGCTCGTCTACGGCCAGCCGCTCCGCGTCCCGGGCGAGTTCGTGCCCGACGCTAGCAGTCCCTGGTCCGCCGCACACCAGCGCTCGGACCTCCAGGAGGCCACCCGACGATTTGCCCCCGTGCCAACGTCTCGCCACGGTGGCCCCCAGTCCTCCGTCCCCCCGGCGCTTCGCACAGCGGAGTTCGTCTTTGTGCGTCATGACGCGCACCGGGGGCCACTCCGGCCGCCATACGACGGGCCCTTCCGGGTCCTGCGACGGGGCGACAAGTCCTTCGTCGTCGACGTCGGCGGCCGGTCGGACCGGATCTCTGTGGACCGCCTTAAACCGGCGCACGTGGACGTCGACCGACCACCACGGTTGGCCCTTCCTCCGCGGCGAGGCCGCCCCCCGTCCACAGTTCCCCCCGCTCGACCACCCACCACCAGATCGGACCCCCCTCCACGACCCTCCAGGGGTCGCTTCGGCCGGGTCATCCGGACCCCCCTTAAATTGACCCTGCTGGTGCAGGTCGATTCTGGAGGGGCGTGTGTAGCGGTTCCCTCTGAATGTACACAATCGCCTTGCACCTGCCAGGACGCGGCCAGGGCGCGATCGCCACGCCGGGCTCGTCCGGACGGGCCCAGACGCGCCTCTCCTGGGCATGCCCGGACTCGCTGTTCCCGGGCACGCCCGAACCTCCCGGGCACGCCCGGTCTCGTCTTTCCCGGGCATGCCCGCTCTCGCCTTTCCAGGGCTCGTCCAGAGCGCCCGGGCACGCCCAGCCTCGACTTGCCAGGCCGCGTCCAGGATGCCCGGGCATGTCCAGACTCGCCTTTCCAGGGCTCGCCCAGAGCATCCGGGCATGCCCGCTCTCGCCTTTCCAGGGCTCGCCCAGAGCGCTCGGGCACGCCCAGCCTCGACTTGCCAGGCCGCGTCCAGGACGCCCGGGCATGTCCAGACTCGCCTTTCCAGGACTCGCCCTTGACACCCGGGCATGCCCGGTCTCGGTTTTCCCGGGCAAACGCCCCGGCATAAATGTGTATATATATTGCTGCCCGATAAACGGGCTTGTGAGAATACCTGAGCTGTTTTGTTTCAATAAAGCAACTCGGACGAATTCCGTCTTTGGTCGCGTCAATTCTTTCGACTCGCGTTGGAGCGCAGCTCCTTCAGTACTTTAATTCTTCTTGCATCTCAAACTTGATTTTATTGCCATTACACCAGGAAGCTTCGCCAAAGAAGCGTTCACAGACTTGTCGTGAGCACACTGATGGTCTGTCAAGATGGTTGGGATTAGGTTGGACCAATGAAGAACCCCTATCTCAAACTGACCACCTTTAAGTTGGATAGTGGTCTCTGCACATGATCAGTTTTTCCAATCAATTGATGCTTCAAAGTCTACAAGGGGCAACCAAAGGTTAATTGGCCTTAACTTATGCCTATCCCAAAGGGAAATATTTGGATTTTGGTCATGAAAAACCTTCGAGCAATATATATATCTCGCCCCGCCCCCATATATATATATATATATATATATATATATATATATATATATATTGTTACAGATACGACTTTGATGTTAAAGTGGGCCGAGCGGAATGGCCGTCGTGTCCGCACAAATTACCACAAATTACCCGACTATACTCGACGTTGACGAGCCGCGCTATGCTGGCTCAATAGGAAAGAGAAGACACCCGGCTGGGTTATAATGACACAATACGACACCAGGGGTTCAGTTCTCAAGTATATTCGTACGGAAAAAGGTTAGATTACAACTACAAGAGGGACAGCATAGGAAGACAGGCACTTAGACACACTCTTATATTAACCCTAGACAGACCACAGATAAACGGGACAACGCTGACTCACACGGGATTTGATGGCAAGGAAAGCGGCAGTCGATGGCTCAGGTGCACCTGGCTCCGGGACAGAATCACGTACGGTGGTGTCCAGCAGATGCGGGGAGGTCGCTCAGCGCTCGTGGGTCGCGACTTTGGTGGAGATGCCGGGGAGGTCGCTCAGCGCTCGGGAGGGTGGCGTCTTGTCCTTCCAAGCTCGGGGCGCATCTGACGTCACGTCCGGCAAGCGGCTGCGTATATCCGGCGGGGAGTGACACGCCCTCGGCTCGTTAGCTCCGCCCAGATGGAATCGGTCCGCCCTTCTTATTGGGTGCGGGGGGGGTTTACCAGGCTCCGCCCTTGACGAGGAGCTGACAGCCAGCCCCTTCGTGGTAACCCCGTGGGGCGCATGGATAATGGCGGCTAACCGAGCCGGAGGGAGGACGCACACTCCCCGCGCGCGCCGTTGTTGTAGTTGTTGTTGTTGTTGTTGTTGTTGTAGCTGTAGTTGTTGTTGTTGTTTGGGGAAGAAGATGGGAGGAGGTATGGGAAGGTCCTAAACTCACTACTGGTGCCATATAATCACATTCTGGTGCAACGAAGAGTCATAATTAATGGAAACGAGGCCTTAACTGACATAGAATAAGAATAACTAGGAAGATGTCCGAAAGTTGTCTACGTGTGGTGCGGTGGACCTGGGCACGACATTTAATGGGGGAATAAGGGGAAGGTCGGCTCTACTGATTGTTATTTACATGCAATGGGACTAGGGAATGGGGGACTGGGGAAAGTTGGGGAGTATTGGAGAAAATAGGGGAATATTTACAAGCGGATATGGAGGCCAAATTCCATATTCGCAACATTGCACCCTTCTCTACCCTCGGGGCGTCCCGACCCGATAAATTTTTACCTACTTTAGTGTGGCACGCAATGTAGTTCCCTCTACTATTAACTCTACCCTGAGTGCGACAGTTTTACAGATATTCACAAATGAGTAAATATGTCCCCCTGCGACGTTGCACCCTTCTCCTCACAGAAACACACCCACAGGATAACCGAATCCGGAAAGAATTCTCAAACTACACATACAGCCGGTAGGGAGCATTATTTACAAGATTACGCTGATATCTACACTACGATCCAGGACCTGTCTTTGGAGGAACACATGCAGATGTTATGCATAGAGAGAGCGCGCTTGCCAACATCGATACACCAACCCACGAGTGCTCTGTGGCCGACGGCCTTTAATAACGTGCAGAGCACCCTTCCCGAGCATCAACAGCACCACCCCACCACCAATCGGTGCAGTCACCATTGTTCATTGGAATAAAAATAAATTCGACAACCCCTAACCCTGCAGGTGTCTCTTGCTCTTCTTGTGGTGCACTTGGTGTTAGTTAACAGTGGTTCACCTTTATGGCATAGGTGCCACGTTGACCCATAGGTCCATCCCCGGGTGGTGCTTGGCCGCAAACGAACTGCGGTCCATTGTGGGTGGCCACAAACATTGCGGTCCATATGGTGTATCGATCCAGGCAGCGAACAGCGAAAGTGCAGGCCCACAACTGCGCAGCCAGCACCTCTCTCTCCTCTCTCTCTACCCCAAAGCCAGATCCTCGGAGGTGGGAGACAAAAGAAGCAACAAGTGAGTAAGGTGGTAAGGGCGCAAAAGTGCACGCAATGTAAGGTGATGCACACTGGGGGCACATGGGAACCAGGTGAGACAGGTACGTTCCTATCGTACGCCCCCCCCCCCACCAGGTAACCTACATGGCCCCTCCCTTACCCCTTACTGTATCCACAAAACACAACACTACCCATAAACATCTACTTTACAAATCAACAAACATCCCTACTGTCTTCCCCGTTCCTCCCATAAACCAAATTCGTCTTCTCTCCCTCCTAACCAATCAAATTTGCCATTTTCAACTCTCATCAAAATTTGCCATCTCCAACTGCACATCAAAATTTGCCATCACCAATTCATCATCAGTCCCTCCTAAGGAGGGAGAGATGGAATCACCCCAATGTCTCATCCACGTCGTGATGCGTCTCACAAATCCACAGCAATCTCATTTCCTGCACACAGAACAAAGAAAACACAGGTGTGGAGTCATCATCATCACCACAGGTAAGTGGCTGCGTATGGTGCGACAGGTTCATCAATCCTAACTATCTCCTAAATGACTTTAACAACTTTACACTACCCGGGGTCTTTCTCCGGCCAAACCATTGGCCCTCTTACACTATGGGTTCTAAAAACCAATTCCCATTGGCCAAACTGTGGTGCTCTTCAATTTGGGGTCTCACTCCCCCGATTCATCTCCCGGTGCCCTCGTACAATTTCTGGGCTGTGGCGTGTACCTCTCCCAGTGGGTCTACCCACCTGCACACCTCCACCACTGCAGTTGCCTCCGAGCTTACCTGCTCCTTACCCTAACCTAACTACCTGGGGAAGGCCCTTTGGCTCTCTCCCCACTCGGTGCCCTCTCTGGCACTGGGCTGCCCGATCCACACCCGGGATCCTCAGGCACCCACTCACAACTACCGGCTCCCAGAGCCCACCTGCGGCCTCACCTGGCCGACATCCTCACAGTGGTGGAGTGCCCAACCAACTACACACACTAACAGGCTACACGCCCAGCCATTTCCACAACACTAATGCACCCATCCACAACACCATTCTGCAACCGCACCACAAATGCCAATATCCAACCACAATTTACCTGTACCCTCTACCTAACACTTACACTACCCGCCCCGGGTGCTCGTGAAAGGGGTCCACTCTTCCCCCATCCACACCTTCGCACCATGCACACCACTCCGTACCACTCACTCCAACTCTCTCCACACACCTGTACCTGCACACCTGTGCTCTCACACCTGGTGCCACCTGCACCCTTCTCTCCCCAAGCGCATTCGCGCTGATCCACACACTCACTACTCATACACTACTCCACACACCTGTCCAGTTGCACACCTGTGCAATCACACCTGTTCAATTCTCACAAACACGGCATCATCTCAGCTAACTACTCCCTTCTGAAACTTGCGCTTCCCAGTCGTCCCTTTAAACTATTGCGCTCCCACGTCATTATCATCCATACTAAACTACCTGCGTCCCCACTACAGGTATCAGTCACTAACTAATCTCAACGTTACCTACTGTCATCTTCGCTAGATCCCTATCAATATAACCTAACCCACCCGGGCTAGTTTTCACTGCCATACACCCCATAAGCTATTGCTCCTTTGCCCCCACATGGGAAAGGGTGGCAGATTTGCCATCCCACCCCATCGGGGGTCTCTCACTACCAATTTTGCACATCAAATTTCAACAAATTAAAAATTTGCCAATCACTGCCCATCATCTGCCAATTACTACTGCCAATCCCTTGCCAATCATCAAATTTTGTTTTTCTCTAATTTTGGGTCCAAAACACTAACCTCATCACCCAGTCGACTCACTAATACCTCTCGGTGCGCCAATTCCTGTCCAAAGCCCGGCTTCGTGAAGCCAAGCAATGGATGCTGGTTGTTTTGTGCCAGCGGCTGGATGCGTCCGGCACTCGGTGCAGGGACGGGGGCTTACCCGGGCCGAGATCCCACGCACCACTTCGGCGTGGAGCCATCCACTGTCCCGATCTCGACCTGCCGGCACGTCTCCACAAAACGTGGTCGCCATGACGACCCTTCCTATCCAGCTGCCCGCTCCACCTAGTGGAGCCTGGACGCGGCCGTTCAAAGCGAGGCCCGGCACGCACCGAGGGCCCGCTTCGGCTAAAAGTCGACCTAACCTCTAACCTGTGTAACGTCGATGCTTCACCTGGACGCTTACACCCCGCAGCCCGTTCCTTGCTCACACATCCAGCCGTGCCCATGCTCCTCGTACCTTTCCTTACACACCCAGGTACACCCATTCCACTCACAGCCTTGGTCACACACCTGACCACCGAACACTTTGGCACACATTCGTTGGTCGCACACCTCACCAAAACACCGCTTCGCGCCCCCTCCTCTGTCACCTCCTCTGTGACAATCACAGGTGTGCTCTCATTCGCACACCCAACCACGTGCCTCACCACCAACTCCAGCGTGCATTCCCACTCACGCTCTACCATTCCAGGTGTGCATCCTTCCATCCCAGGTGTACATCCTCGCTCACCTGTCACAACTAACTCACGCTCCATGTCACTCTCACTACTTCCACCTCCATTCCTGACAGCGCACTCACCCTTACTCTTGACAGCGCACTCTTTCCCCATGCACCTGTCCGTTACACACCTTTCTCGCGCACACTCTCCCGTTACACCCTCTGTAACACTCACCACAGGTGGACACTCTTCCTTACTTCTGACAGCGCACTCTTTCCTCATGCACCTGTCCGTCACACACCTTTCTCGCGCACACTCTTGCGCACACTCTCCCGTCACACCCTCTGTAACACTCACCACCCCGCGCTTCCATGTGCTCCCTCGCACACACGCTACGACCGACTCACTCTCGCCAGCACCCTCACTCCTTGGCACGCACTTTTTCCTCACACACCCCAGAGTCGGACTTTCTCGCACACCTCCTCTTTCGCACACCAGACCTGTCGCACACTTCACCAACGGCCTTTCACGAACACCCGGGTCCATCTCGACCCCCAAGCTTCTTAAATCCCCTGGCGCATCATACGCACGACCATATTGGTCACCACTTACACCGGGTCCTCTTCCTCTTCGCTTCTCCTCCATCACCTGCGAATCCCTCATCCGGTTAATGAGCACATCATCACGATCCAAACACAGACTTTGGACCAATTCTTTTATCTCCTCTTTTATCTCTTTCTTATCCCCTCTCCGTCGCTTCTTAATTTCGCTCATCCCTTCTTCCACTTCTTCTAATTTGTGCTTCACCTCTTTTATTCCCCGGTACGTCTCCTCAAGCTCATCCTCTAAGGCTACCTTGACCGTTTCCAGGTGCGTCCTCACCTGCCGGTCCTTCGTCTCCATTACCTCTATCACCTCGTCCAACCTCGTTGTCAGTCCCTCACGTACCATCTGACATTCCCTCTTCGTCGCTACCAAGTCATCTTTTAGTTCTTTCTGTGTCGCCTTTAAACCTCCTAATACCGCAGTGTTCCTTTGAACCTGCTCCACTAACTCCGTTTGTCCCACCGTCAGCTGCTCCACCTCCTGCGTCAGGTCCTCTATGCCCCCTTGTAACTTTACAGTCCCCTTTCTCACCTCCTTCTCCATGTGCTCCTCACAGTGCCTCACCTCCTCGCGCACTCCTCCGACCTCCTCACTCACTCCTCTTCTGATCTCCTCTCCCATCACTTGCATCTCCTGCCCAGATGCCACCCTCATCTGCTCCATTTCCTCCCTGTGAGCATCCAGTTTGGTTTCTACCCCCATTCTGACCCCCTCTATCTGCTGCCCCATTTGGTTAACTTCCCTTTCCGCTTGGTCCCTCATGTCCCTCAATTTGCCTTCCATGGTGTTTTCTAACCCCTCTAACCCTTTTTGCATCCCTTCCATTTGATTCTCTTGAGCGGCCATTCTGTTTTCTACCCCCGTTAACCCAGTTTTCACTCCCTCTATCTGATTCTCCTGGGCAGCCATTCTATTTTCTACCCCCTCTAACCCATTTCTCACCTCTTTTATCCCATTGTCTAACCCCTCAAAATTTTTGTCTAACTTCCCAATTTTCTTGTCTAACTCCTCAAAATTATTGTCTAACTTCTCACCGGTACCCCTCGCTTCGTCCCTCATTACCCCCAATTGCTCACTCCGAGCCCTCGCTTCGTCCCTCATTACCCCCAATTGCTCACTCCGAGCCCTCGCTTCGTCCCTCATTACCCCCAATTGCTCACTCCGAGCCCTCGCTTCGTCCCTCATTACCCCCATTTGGTTTCCCAAGTCATTCCTCAGGTCTTCACTTGTCTGGACCATGAGCGCCTTTATTTGTTCCATAAATAGGCCCCAATCCATCGGCGGCGCTGCTACGGTCGCGGGCGCGGTGACCAGCGAGGCGCCATTTTGTGCGTTTGCTACCCTCGCTGCTTCGCTCTCCTCATGTCCCTCATGTCCCTCAATTTGGTCCTGGACCGACCCTGCTTCACTCTCCCCTACCGGACCCCAGCCGTCTTGATCCGCCATAGCGCGACTTGCAAAATTCGAGTTTCGCAAAACAAAACAAATTTCGGCCGCTCCAAATTTTGACCAAATTTTTTTTTTTTCCTCTATTCGTTTTTTTTTTTTTTTTTTTCCTTCAAAATTTGGTCGGGCCTCGAATCTCACTCCCGACACCAATTGTTACAGATACGACTTTGATGTTAAAGTGGGCCGAGCGGAATGGCCGTCGTGTCCGCACAAATTACCACAAATTACCCGACTATACTCGACGTTGACGAGCCGCGCTATGCTGGCTCAATAGGAAAGAGAAGACACCCGGCTGGGTTATAATGACACAATACGACACCAGGGGTTCAGTTCTCAAGTATATTCGTACGGAAAAAGGTTAGATTACAACTACAAGAGGGACAGCATAGGAAGACAGGCACTTAGACACACTCTTATATTAACCCTAGACAGACCACAGATAAACGGGACAACGCTGACTCACACGGGATTTGATGGCAAGGAAAGCGGCAGTCGATGGCTCAGGTGCACCTGGCTCCGGGACAGAATCACGTACGGTGGTGTCCAGCAGATGCGGGGAGGTCGCCACAGGTGGATATATATATATTGTAATATATATATATTGTTGCGAATATGGAATTTGGCCTCCATATCCGCTTGTAAATATTCCCCTATTTTCTCCAATACTCCCCAACTTTCCCCAGTCCCCCATTCCCTAGTCCCATTGCATGTAAATAACAATCAGTAGAGCCGACCTTCCCCTTATTCCCCCATTAAATGTCGTGCCCAGGTCCACCGCACCACACGTAGACAACTTTCGGACATCTTCCTAGTTATTCTTATTCTATGTCAGTTAAGGCCTCGTCTCCATTAATTATGACTCTTCGTTGCACCAGAATGTGATTATATGGCGTCAGTAGTGAGTTTAGGACCTTTCCCATACCTCCTTCCATCTTCTTCCCCAACAATTACAACAACAACAGAGGAGATGGCGGCGGAGCGGGGGAGGATGCGTCCTCACACCGGCTCGATTAGCGCCATAGACCATGCGCTCCACGGGGTTACCACGAAGGGGCTCCTTGTCAGCTCCTCGTCAAGGGCGGAGCCTGGTAAACCCCCCCCGCACGCACCCAATGAGAAGCAACGTGCCGATTCCACGAGGCGGAGCTAACGAGCCGAGGGCGTGTCACTCCCCGCCGGATATACGCGGCCCCGCGCCGGATGTGACGGGAGATGCGCACCCAGCTTGGAGAAGGAAAGCCACCTGCGAGCGCTGAGTCAGATGCGGACCCAGCTTGGAGAAGGAAAGCCACCTGCGAGCGCTGAGTCAGATGCGCCCCTAGCTGGAGACAGAACGTTACCACCTCGAGCGCTGTGCAACCTTCCGCATCTTTGGACCGGACCGGACCGTACTGTACCCTGCCCCGAGCCCAGGAGGACCTGGAGCCATCGATCCTGCCTTTCCTAGCCATCAAACCCCCGTGTGAGTCAGCCGTTGTCCCGTGTGTCTGTCGTCTGTCCGGGGTTAATATAAGAGTGTGTCTAAGTGCCTGTCTTCCTGTAATATACCTCTAGCCCCTGTAATCTAACCTTTTCCGTATGAATATACTTGAGAATCGAAACATTGGTGTCGTATTGTGTTATTGTAATCCAGCCGGGTGTCTTCTTTTTCTTATTGAGCCAGCGTGGCGCGGCTTCGTCAACGTCGAGTATAATCGGTAACTTGTGCAGACGTGGTCATACCAAAACCGCTCGGTAAACTAACATCTAAGCCACGTCTGTAACAATTGGTTGTCAGGAGTTGGATTCGAACCTGGGACTAAATTTATTTAGCCCAAATTTTGGAACACCAATTGTACTATTAGAGTAACAATTGGTGTCGAGGAGTGAGATTCGGACCCGGGACTAAATTAGTTAGGCCCAAATTTTGGGAGGGAAAATCGAGCCGGAGCGCGTACGGCGCTCGACCAAATCGATCCGGAGCGCGGTCCCGCGGTTACTGCGCTCGACGAAATTATAACGGCGAAATTTCGAATTTGTGTTACGAAACTCGAATTTTGAAAGTCGCGCCATGGCGGATCAAGACGGCTGGGGTCCGGTAGGGGAGAGTGAAGCAGGGTCGGTCCAGGACCAAATTGAGGGACATGAGGGACATGAGGAGAGCGAAACAGCGAGGGTAGCAGGCACGCAAAATGGCGCCTCGCAAGAGCGCGCGGTAGCCGAGCCCGCTGTATCAACGGGCTTTAACATGCGGCCGATTGACATGCAGGCCCTCATTGCGCAGTTACAGGCAGCTGTACAGATGAGTATGGAGAGCCAAATTGAGCGATTTAGTGAGCGGTTGAGTAATAAAATGGAGGCTCAGAGTGAGCAAATCGAAGCAACAATAAACGGAATGAGGGCCGATAGGAAGGAAAGGGAGCAGAGGGACAGAGACCGCAAGTTGGGCGAAAGGGTCCCAGGGGTGCACAAGGAAGTAACGCGGGTCGAAAAGCGCTGGTTGAGCGAAGCGGAGGAAAGCACGGGTACAATGACGGGGGTAGAAAATAGAATGGCTGCCCAGGAGAATCAGATAGAGGGAGTGAAAAATGGGTTAGAGGGGTTAGAAAACACCATGGAAGGCAAATTGAGGGACATGAGGGACCAAGCGGAAAGGGAAGTTAACCAAATGGGGCAGCAGATAGAGGGGGTCAGAATGGGGGTAGAAACCAAACTGGATGCTCACAGGGAGGAAATGGAGCAGATGAGGGTGGCATCTGGGCAGGAGATGCAAGTGATGGGAGAGGAGATCAGAAGAGGAGTGAGTGAGGAGGTCGGAGGAGTGCGCGAGGAGGTGAGGCACTGTGAGGAGCACATGGAAAAGGAGGTGAGAAAGGCGACTGTAAAGTTACAAGGGGGCATAGAGGACCTGACGCAGGAGGTGGAGCAGCTGACGGTGGGACAGACGGAGTTAGTGGAGCAGGTTCAAAGGAACACTGCGGTATTAGGAGGTTTAAAGGCGACACAGAAAGAACTAAAAGATGACTTGGTAGCGACGAAGAGGGAATGTCAGATGGTACGTGAGGGACTGACAACGAGGTTGGACGAGGTGATAGAGGTAATGGAGACGAAGGACCGGCAGGTGAGGACGCACATGGAAACGGTCAAGGTAGCCTTGGAGGACGAGCTTGAGGAGACGTACCGGGGAATAAAAGAGGCGAAGCACAAATTAGAAGACGTGGAAGAAGGGATGAGCGAAATTAAGAAGCGACGGAGAGGGGATAAGAAAGAGATAAAAGAGGAGATAAAAGAATTGGTCCAGAGTCTGTGTTTGGATCGTGATGATGTGCTCATTAACCGGATGAGGGATTCGCAGGTGATGGAGGAGAAGCGAAGAGGAAGAGGACCCGGTGTAAGTGGTGACCAATATGGTCGTGCGTATGATGCGCCAGGGGATTTAAAAAGCTTGGGGATTGGTTTGGATCCGGGTGTTCGTGAAAGGCCGTTGGTGAGGTGTGTGACAGGTCTGGTGTGCGAAAAAGGAGGTGTGCAAGAAAGTCCGACTCTGGGGTGTGTGAGGAAAAAGTGCGTGCCAAGGAGTGAGGGTGCTGGCGAGAGTGAGTCGGTCGTAGCGCGTGTGCGAGGGAGCACATGGAAGCGCGGTGTGGTAAGTGTTACAGAGAGTGTGACGGGAGAGTGTGCGCGAGAAAGGTGTGTGACGGACAGGTGCATGAGGAAAGAGTGCGCTGTCAGAAGTAAGGAAGAGTGTCCACCTGTGGTGAGTGTTACAGAGGGTGTAACGGGAGAGTGTGCGCGAGAAAGGTGTGTGACGGACAGGTGCATGGGGAAAGAGTGCGCTGTCAAGAGTAAGGGTGAGTGCGCTGTCAGGAATGGGGGTGAAAGTAGTGAGAGTGACATGGAGCGTGAGTTAGTTGTGACAGGTGAGCGAGGATGTACACCTGGGATGGAAGGATGCACACCTGGAATGGTAGAGCGTGAGTGGGAATGCACGCTGGAGTTGGTGGTGAGGCACGTGGTTGGGTGTGCGAATGAGAGCACACCTGTGATTGTCACAGAGGAGGTGACTGAGGAGGGGGCGCGAAGAGGTGTATTGGTGAGGTGTGCGAGCAACGAATGTGTGCCAAAGTGTTCGGTGGTCAGGTGTGTGACCAAGGCTGTGAGTGGAATGAGTGTACCTGGGTGTGTAAGGAAAGGTACGAGGAGCATGGGCACGGCTGGATGTGTGAGCAAGGAACGGGCTGCGGGGTGTAAGCGTCCAGGTGAAGCATCGACGTTAGACGGGGTAGAGTTTAGAACGACTTATAGCCGAATCGGGCCCTCGGTGCGTGCCGGGCCTCGCTTTGAACGGCCGCGTCCAGGCTCCACTAGGCGGAGCTGGCAGCCCGATAGAAAGGGTCGTCATGGCGACCACCTTTTGTTGAGGCATTCCGGCAGGTCGAGATCGGGACATTGGATGGCTCCACGCCGAGGTGATGCGTGGGATCTCGGCCCGGGTAAGCCCCCGTCCCTGCACCGAGTGCCGGACGCATCCAGCCGCTGGCACAAAACAACCAGCATCCATTGCTTGGCTTTACGAAGCCGGGCTTTGGACAGGGATTGGCGCACCGAGAGGTATTAGTGAGTAGACTGGGTGATGAGGTTAGTGTTTTGGACCCAAAATTAGAGAAAAGCAAAATTTGATGATTGGCAAAGGATTGGCAGAGTGATGATTGGTAATGGTACAGTGATTGGCAGATGATTGGCAAATTTTTAATTTGTTGCAATTTGATGTGCAAAATTGGTAGTGAGAGACCCCCGATGTGGTGGGATGGCAAATCCACCATCCTTCCCATGTGTGGGGCAAAGGAGCAATAGGTTATGGGGTGTATGGCAGTGAAAACTAGCCCGGGGGGGTTAGGATATTGTGTGTAGGGATCTAGCGAAGATGACAGTAGGTAACGTTAAGGTTAGTTAGTGACTGATACCTGTAGTGGGGACGCAGGTAGATTAGTGTGGATTATAATGACGAGGGAGCGCAATAGTTAAAGGGACGACTGGGAAGCGCAAGTTTCAGAAGGGAGTAGTTAGCTGAGATGATGCTGTGTGTGTGAGGATTGAACAGGTGTGATTGCACAGGTGTGCAACTGGACAGGTGTGTGGAGTAGTGTATGAGTAGTGAGTGTTGTGGATCAGCGCGAATGCGCTTGGGGAGAGAAGGGTGCCGGTGGCACCAGGTGTGAGAGCACAGGTGTGCAGGTACAGGTGTGTGGAGAGAGTTGGAGTAAGTGGTACGGAGTGGTGTGCATGGTGCGAAGGTGTGGATGGGGGAGGAGTAGACCCCTTTCACGAGTACCCGGGGCGGGTAGTGTAAGTGTTAGGTAGAGGGTGCAGGTAAATTGTGGTTGGATATTGGCATCTGTGGTGCGGTTGCAGAATGGTGTTGTGAATGGGTGCATTAGTGTTGTGGAAATGGCTGGGCGTGTAGCCTGTTAGTGTGTGTAGTTGGTTGAGCACTCCACCACTGTGAGGATGTCGGCCAGGTGAGGCCGCAGGTGGGCTCTGGGAGCCGGTAGAGTTGTGGATGGGGCCCGAGGATCCGGAGGACGGACCCGGGTAGCCCAGTGCCAGAGAGGGCACCGAGTGGGGAGAGTGCCAGAGGGCCTTCCCCAGGTAGTTAGGTTAGGGTAAGGAGCAGGTAAGCTCGGAGGCAACTGCAGTGGTGGAGGTGTGCAGGTGGGTAGACCCACTGGGAGAGGTACACGTCGCAGCCCAGAAATTGTACGAGGGCACCGGGAGATGAATCGGGGGAGTGAGACCCCAAATTGAAGAGCACCACAGTTTGGCCAATGGGAATTGGTTTTTAGAACCCATAGTGTAAGAGGGCCAATGGTTTGGCCGGAGAAAGCCCCCGGGTAGTGTAAAGTTGTTAAAGTCATTTAGGAGATAGTTAGGATTGATGAACCTGTCGCACCATACGCAGCCACTTACCTGTGGTGATGATGATGACTCCACACCTGTGTTTTCTTTGTTTGTGTTGCAGAAATGAGAATTGCTGTTGGATTTGTGAGACGCATCACGACGTGGATGAGACATTGGGGTGATTCCATCTCTCCCTCCCTAGGAGGGACTGATGATGAATTGGTGATGGCAAATTATGATGTTGAGTTGGAGATGGCAAATTTTGATGAGAGTTGAAAATGGCAAATTTGATTGGTTAGGAGGGAGAGAAGACGAATTTGGTATATGGGAGGAACGGGGAAGACAGTAGGGATGTTTGTTGATTTGTAAAGTAGATGTTTATGGGTAGTGTTGTGTTGTGTGGATACAGTAAGGGGTAAGGGAGGGGCCATGTAGGTTACCTGGTGGGGGGGGGGGGCGTACGATAGGAACGTACCTGTCTCACCTGGTTCCCATGTGCCCCCAGTGTGCATCACCTTACATTGCGTGCACTTTTGCGCCCTTACCACCTTACTCACTTGTCTTCTTCTTTTGTCTCCCACCTCCGAGGATCTGGCTTTGGGGTAGAGAGAGAGGAGAGAGAGGTGCTGGCTGCGCAGTTGTGGGCCTGCACTTTCGCTGTTTGCTGCCGGGATCGATACACCATATGGACCGCAATGTTTGTGGCCACCCACAATGGACCGCAGTTCGTTTGCGGCCAAGCACCACCCGGGGATGGACCTATGGGTCAACGTGGCACCTATGCCATAAAGGTGAACCACTGTTAATTAACACCACTGAAGGCCACACGAAGAGCAAGAGACACCTGCAGGGTTAGGGGTTGTCGCATTTATTTTTAATCATTGAACAATGGTGACTGCACCGATTGGTGGTGGGGTGGTGCTTTTGATGCTGGGAAAGGGTGCTCTGCACGTTATTAAAGGCCGTCGGCCACAGAGCACTCGTGGGTTGGTGTATCGATGTTGGCAAGTGCGCTCTCTCTCTATGCATAACATCTGCATGTGTCCCTCCAAAAACAGGTCCTGGATCGTAGTGTAAATAGCAGCGTAGTCTTGTAAATAATGCTCCCTACCGGCTGTATGTTTAGTTTGAGAATTCTTTCCGGATTCGGTTATCCTGTGGGTGTGTTTCTGTGAGGAGAAGGGTGCAACGTCGCAGGGGGACATATTTACTCATTTGTGAATATCTGTAAAACTGTCGCACTCAGGGTAGAGTTAATAGTAGAGGGAACTACATTGCGTGCCACACTAAAGTAGGTAAAAATTTATCGGGTCGGGACGCCCCGAGGGTAGAGAAGGGTGCAATGTTGCGAATATGGAATTTGGCCTCCATATCCGCTTGTAAATATTCCCCTATTTTCTCCAATACTCCCCAACTTTCCCCAATCCCCCATTCCCTAGTCCCATTGCATGTAAATAACAATCAGTAGAGCCGACCTTCCCTTATTCCCCCATTAAATGTCGTGCCCAGGTCCACCGCACCACACGTAGACAACTTTCGGACATCTTCCTAGTTATTCTTATTCTATGTCAGTTAAGGCCTCGTCTCCATTAATTATGACTCTTCGTTGCACCAGAATGTGATTATATGGCGTCAGTAGTGAGTTTAGGACCTTTCCCATACCTCCTTCCATCTTCTTCCCCAACAATTACAACAACAACAGAGGAGATGGCGGCGGAGCGGGGGAGGATGCGTCCTCACACCGGCTCGATTAGCGCCATAGACCATGCGCTCCACGGGGTTACCACGAAGGGGCTCCTTGTCAGCTCCTCGTCAAGGGCGGAGCCTGGTAAACCCCCCCCGCACGCACCCAATGAGAAGCAACGTGCCGATTCCACGAGGCGGAGCTAACGAGCCGAGGGCGTGTCACTCCCCGCCGGATATACGCGGCCCCGCGCCGGATGTGACGGGAGATGCGCACCCAGCTTGGAGAAGGAAAGCCACCTGCGAGCGCTGAGTCAGATGCGGACCCAGCTTGGAGAAGGAAAGCCACCTGCGAGCGCTGAGTCAGATGCGCCCCTAGCTGGAGACAGAACGTTACCACCTCGAGCGCTGTGCAACCTTCCGCATCTTTGGACCGGACCGGACCGTACTGTACCCTGCCCCGAGCCCAGGAGGACCTGGAGCCATCGATCCTGCCTTTCCTAGCCATCAAACCCCCGTGTGAGTCAGCCGTTGTCCCGTGTGTCTGTCGTCTGTCCGGGGTTAATATAAGAGTGTGTCTAAGTGCCTGTCTTCCTGTAATATACCTCTAGCCCCTGTAATCTAACCTTTTCCGTACGAATATACTTGAGAATCGAAACATTGGTGTCGTATTGTGTTATTGTAATCCAGCCGGGTGTCTTCTTTTTCTTATTGAGCCAGCGTGGCGCGGCTTCGTCAACGTCGAGTATAATCGGTAACTTGTGCAGACGTGGTCATACCAAAACCGCTCGGTAAACTAACATCTAAGCCACGTCTGTAACAATATATATATATATATATACATATACATATATATATATATATATATATATATATATATATATATATATATATATATATATATATATATATATATATATATATATATATATATATATATATATATATATATATATAAATAAATAAATAATATGTTTGTGGGGGTAGGGGGATGAAATACTTCAGTCGAGATGGAATCGTGTAGATTAAAATGCTCCGTCTGCCGCAAAGAACCCATCTCAATGTATATAAGTAGGCGTCTGTCCGGGTAAGAGCATTTGTATGTCGCCAGAAGGAGGGTGGTTTTGTCCAAATTAATTATAGGGACTGAAAGGTGAAATTCCCCTGTACGTGATTGCCTCCCTGTGGTTTTTCCCTAATCTTATTATTCCATTCGGCCAGCCAGTAAATCAAAGGCTCAGTAAAACGACGATCGCACTGTAAATGGACACATTCGCTCAAACGTCTGGGAGACGGTGGCAGGGGTTTTTGACGGTCCACACGGTCTCCACGTTTTTTTTTTTTTTTTTTTTTTTTTTTGTATACTGAATCGAGGCTCGTGAAAGAGCTAACATTTATTTCACAAACAAATCAACCAGACAAACAAAACACACAAAAAGAGGGAGCGGAAGACAAGATGGGGAGAGAAGGGGAAGCACACAACCACAACATTTGAGAGCAGGGAGAAGTGTGGGAGGGAGAGGGCTTGGGGGCAGGAGGCGTGGGAGGGGGAGGGCGGGGGGGAGAGGTATAAAACACAAGGGGACCGAAATTAGCGGGGGTAGAAAAGATCAAGGTTTTGGATGGGGGAGGATAAGAGATGGTGGTGAACAGCTGTTTTAAAGACCTGGAGGGTGCAGTGGGATTGAAGAGAGTGAGGGAGTTTGTTCCAGAGGCGGGAGAAAAGAGGAATGAAGGAGTGAAGGTGAGCAGAAAGTCTTGATTTTGGCAGTTTAACTATAAGAGGGTTGCAGGCAGATCTTGTGCGACCTGTAGGAATATTTGGGGGACAGAGCCCAGAGAGGGCTGGGGGGGCAAGGCCAGAGAGGAGTCGGTAGAAGACGGAAAGACCACCAACCTGCCTGCGGTGAGTGAGTGAAAGGCCCTTGGTGTTAGCTTCATCGCGGGAGATTCCAATGATTCTGAACGCTTTGGTTTCAACAGCGTGAAGATGGGCTAGGTGTGAGGCAGGAGCACCAGACCAGAGGGGAGAGCAGTATTCCATAGAGCTGCGGATGAAAGCCTTGTATGTGGTGAGGAGCTCAGGTGTGCCAAGGAAGGACTTCGCACGACGGAGGATGCCCAGTCGGCGACTGGCTTTGGAGGCCAGATTTGAAATGTGGTTTTCCCAGGAAAGATCATGGCAAATAGTGAGACCCAAAAGCTTGAGTGACACAACTTCTTGGAGAGGATTATTCAGAAAGTGGATGGGAGGGTTTTCCAGTTGGTCTTTTCGGAGAGACATCGTAAGAGTGTGAGATTTATCAGGATTGAAAGACATGTTCCATTTGTTTGCCCAGTCTGTGATTTTGTCCAGGTCTGCAGAGAGTGAGGAGGCTGCAGACTGCCGATCTGAGGGATGAGGAATGGAGCGACAGAGAGTAGAGTCGTCAGCAAAGAGATAGAGAGGATTTTCAAGAGAGTCAGAGAGATCATTGATGAAGACCAGAAAAGGCACAGGGCCCAGAACACTACCTTGGGGAACTCCAGCCTGAACAGGAAGAGGAGATGAGAGAAACCCATTCAGGGCCACACGTTGACTACGACCAGAGAGGAAGTCCGCCAGCCATGCGTGGAGATTTCCATGGATACCAAAGGAGGAGAGTTTGGTGAGCAGAGCAGGGTGCCAGACCGTATCGAAGGCACGTGAAATGTCAAGGGAGACAGCTCTAATTTCCTGTTTGGCGTTGAGGACCTCCATCCATTGTTGAGAAAGCAGAAGCAGCATGTCCAGAGTAGAGTGACCAGGTCTGAAACCAAATTGATGATCAGAGATCAAGCCATTGGAGAAGAGGAAAGATTTCATATCTGAAGCAATGATGGATTCCATGACTTTGCTGATAATTGGGAGAAGGCTGATTGGTCTGTAGTTGCTGGGATCTGTTTTTGCACCTTTTTTGTGCAAAGCGGTGATGTTGGCTGATTTCCAAGCAGATGGCAGATGACCTTGAGCAAAAGAGAGGGTGAAGAGAACAGAAAGAGGGAGTGAAAGAGCAGAAGAACATGATTTTAGGACCCGTGGGCTGATGCCGTCAGGACCAGTTGCAGAATCAGAGTCGAGGGTTGACAGAAACTTTTAAACGTTTTTCGTTTTTCAAACGTTTTCAAACGTTTCCAAAACGTTTTTCAAAGTTAAGTCTGTTCACAATTGTATTTTGTCGAAACTGTATTTATCGTTCGGTGTGTGAACTTATAGTGTCCCCCTTGGAAGTTTCTCGGTGTTTATCTTTCATAAATTAATCGTTTGTTTGCCGCGTCGCGAGCAAGGCCTTGCAGCCTCAGGCTTCCCCCGTCAAAGGTTGTTCCTTCCTTTTCTGTTTTGCTAGCTTTTTTGATTTCCCCTTCTCCACCAAGCTTCACCAAACATCTACTATTTGTCGAACGTTGTAACCCCCACACCCCCCCCCCCCCCCCAAATCAAACAAAAAAAACAAACAAAAAAAACTTTTATTTCCCTTTCTCCTCGTGTGCTTTTGCCTCTGCCCACGTGCGTTGTCTCGCCCCACCCCCATTTTCCCCTTGTCTTCCACCTTTTGCCCTGTTAAAGTGACTCGTGGTCGTCGCTCTAGGCTTCCTCGCCCCATTGGTATTTTTGTGAATATTAGATTGTTCTTCACAGTTCTGTTTAAATATGTTTCAACTATCCCCTTCAGTGTTTTATTCAGTGGTTTATTACAACACGCTGTTTTTCTTCTTATTTAAAAGGCTCCTTTCAATTTCCTCTTCAACTCATTCCATTTCAAAAAAATATTCAATCTCTTATGATTCCAAATCACTCCATGCTCTAAATTCTCATTCATTCCATCCCTCCTCCATCGTTCTTAAACGAATCGCTAACTTGAAAATCACAACAAACCCAATTTGTTATATATTGTTACGGGACCGCGGCGAGGATGTTGTTTGCCGAGCGGATGGCCGCCGCGCCCGAACAGTTACCCCGACTAACCCGATTCCTGAACGTTGGCCGAATCGCGCCACAGATATTCAATGGGGAAAAGACTAAGACGAAGGATGTAAAGAAGAAAGAAAGGCAAAGGGTAAGAAATACAAATATGATTTATTTACTATTTACACAATTGAAAGAAACCAAGGAAGAAGGAAGGATAAGAAAATAAAATACAGAAGAGGAAAGGTGACACAGTGAAATGCTAGCTTATCTATTTTTTTTTTTTTTTTTTTTTTTTTTTTTTTTGTATACAAGATCGAGGCTCGTGAAAGAGCGAACATTAATCACACAGAAAGACAAACCGACACATAAAACATATAACATAGGGAGCGGTAGACAAGATGGGGAGAGAGGGGGAAGGACACAAACACAACATTTGAGAGCAGGGACCGAGAGACATGGAGACATCGAGAGATCTGAGAGAGGGCGAGGGCTTTGGGGGGGGGGGGGGGGGGGCGTGGGAAGGGGGCAGTGGGAGAGGTATAAAACATATGGACACTGCCAGGACTTCCAGGAAAGAAGTTGGAATTTCAAACAAGGTGGATCTGGGGTGAATTAGCGGGGGTAGAAAAGATCAAGGTTTTGGATGGGGGAAGATAAGAGATGGTGGTGAACAGCTGTTTTAAAGACCTGGAGGGAGGAGTGGGATTGAAGGGAGTGAGGTAGTTTGTTCCAGAGGCGGGAGAAAAGAGGAATGAAAGAGTGAAGGTGAGCGGAGAGCCGAGATTTCGGCAGTTTAACCATCAGAGGGTTGCTGGCAGATCTTGTGCGACCTGTAGGAATATTTGGGGGACAGAGCACAGAGAGAGCTGGGGGTGCAAGGCCGGAGAGGAGTCGGTAGAAGACAGAAAGACCACCTACCTGCCTGCGGTGAGTGAGTGAAAGGCCCTCAGAGATAGCTTCATCGCGGGAGATTCCAATAATTCTGAAAGCTTTGGTTTCAACAGCGTGAAGCCGAGCTAGGTGTGAGGCAGGAGCACCGGCCCATAGGGGAGAACAGTATTCCATTGAGCTGCGGATGAAAGCCTTGTATGTGGTGAGGAGCTCAGGTGTGCCGAGGAAGGACTTCGCACGACGGAGGATGCCCAGTCGGCGACTGGCTTTGGAGGCCAGCTTGGAAATGTGGTTTTCCCAAGAAAGATCATGGCAGATAGTGAGACCCAAAATCTTGAGCGACAGAACTTCTTGGAGAGGATTGTTGAGAAAGTAGATGGGAGGGTTGTCCAGTCGATCTTTTCGGAGAGACATAGTAAGAGTGTGAGATTTGTCAGGATTGAAAGACATGTTCCACTTGTATGACCAGTCTGTGATTTTGTCCAGGTCTTCAGAGAGTGAGGAGGCAGCAGACTGCCGATCTGAGGGAAGAGGAATGGAGCGGCAGAGAGTGGAGTCATCAGCAAAGAGATAGAGAGGATTTTCGAGAGAGTCAGAGAGATCATTGATGAAGACCAGAAAAAGCACGGGGCCCAGAACACTGCCTTGGGGAACTCCAGCCTGAACAGGAAGAGGAGATGAGAGAAACCCATTCAGGGCCACACGTTGACGACGACTAGAGAGGAAGTCCGCCAGCCATGCGTGGAGATTTCCATGGATACCAAAGGAGGAGAGTTTGGTGAGCAGAGCGGGGTGCCAGACCGTGTCGAAGGCACGTGATATGTCGAGGGAAACAGCTCTAATTTCCTGTTTGGCATTGAGGACCTCCATCCATTGTTGAGACAGCAGAAGCAGCATGTCCAGAGTAGAGTGACCTGGTTTGAAACCAAATTGATGATCAGAGATCAAGCCATTGGAGAAGAGGAAAGATTTCATATCAGAAGCAATGATGGCTTCCATGACTTTGCTGATAATTGGGAGAAGGCTGATTGGTCTGTAGTTGCTAGGATCTGTTTTTGCACCTTTTTTGTGCAAAGCGGTGATGTTGGCTGATTTCCAAGCAGATGGCAGTTGACCTTGAGCAAAAGAGAGGGTGAAGAGAACAGAGAGAGGGTGAGATAGAGCAGCAGAGCAGGATTTTAGGACCCGTGGGCTGATGCCGTCGGGTCCAGTTGCAGAATCAGAGTCGAGGGTTGACAGAAACTTTTCCACCTTGTCAGGAGGAAAGGACACGGAGTCCAGGAGCAGCAGGGTACGACTGGGTATGGTGGGTACAGAGAGGGATGGGTTTGGGACACAAGATTTAGAGGCAAACACAGAGTTGAGGCATTCAGCTTTTTCACGTGCGGAGTCAGCTGTGTAGCCGTTTGAGGTAAGGGAGGGGATGGAGGGGGAACAAACACCAGAAACGGATTTGACCAGACGCCACCAGGATTTGGAAGAGGGAGACAGATAAGAGAGTTCGGTCTTGAGAACGGAGAGATATTGTTTCCTGGCTCTCCTGAGGGTGGACACACACTTGTTTCGGGCTTTGTGAAAGGAAATGAGATTTCCTTCCGTTGGATTTGCTTTCCAGGAGACGAAGGCAAGTTGTTTCTGGGCAACAGCCTCACCACAAGATTCCGTGTACCATGGACGGGAGGAAGGGTATGACAACTGAAGACGAGATGGGATAAATCTGTGCATGAGAGAGAGCAATTTACTTTGGAAGAATTCCCAGGATGAGTTGATGTCAGAGGTGGTAGAGATGGGAGACCAGTCCAGATGATTGATGGCTGCTTGAAGACCGTGCCAGTTGGCCTGAGTGAAATGCCAGACTCGTCGACGCTGAGCAGGCTCCCTGAGGATGGTCAGAGAGATGTCCACTTTAACAAGGACATGATCAGATGATCCGATCGGAGCAGAAGAAGAGCAGCAGACATTTTCAGGGAAGTTAGTCATAACCAAGTCCAGAAGAGAAGATGTTCCGTTGACTGAGATCCGGGTCGGGAAATTGACAGATTGTGTCAGTCCCAGTGAGTCGCAGAAGTCCTTTGCTGAGGAGCCATGGCTGGTGAGAGAGGTACCCACACCCAGCCAACTGGCATGATGACAGTTGAAATCACCACATATGAGGAAGAGAGAGTTGGGATGAGTAGATAGAAGTTGGTCCATATCATCAGACAGCGAGATGTAGATGGAGTCATCACTGTTTGGTGGACGGTACAACACACATATGAACAAGAGGTGGGAGCGAAGGGGAAGCCGTAGCCAGAGGTATTCCTGGGGGTGAGGTGGAGAGAGTGCAGTGCAGGGCGAGTGAGGAAGAGAGTTTTTGATAAAGATAGCAACCCCGCCTCCAGGACGAGGCTCAGGTCTATCATACCGGAGGAGGGAGTAGCCCGGGAGAGATACTATGGAATCAGAGACATCATAAAGGAGGAAAGTTTCTGTTAAGCAGATCACGTCTGGTTTGACAGAAGCAACCTGTATGGAGAGATCAGTTAAGTTTGAACGAAGGCCCCGGATGTTTGAGGTCCATACCGTTAATGAAGAGGAAGGGGGAGCATCAGATACAGAACAGGGGGGAGGAGGGGTAGGGTAAGATGTGGAAGAGGTGGAAGAGGTAGGGAGAGCTGTTGAAGGTGTGTCAGAGATTTCAGAATAGCTCGGAGAAAGGGAAGGATGGGGCGGACAAAAGGTTTGATGGTGATTGGGTGAGCCACAATGAGGTGTTATTTGAGGAGGGGGAAGAGCGAGGCAGAAGGTTGGGGGAGATGGAGGTGAGAGTTTGAAGGGGGAAGAAGCGGGAAAGCGGGGCTTTGAGGGAATGCAGTTGGCAATGGTTGGAAGGGGAATGTGAATGGTTAATACAGGCTTAATTAACCCAGGGACAGAACAAACAAAGACAGACTCACGCGGGCAATGATGACAGGAATGGCAGGAGGTGGATGGCTGGAGGGAGAGGACGAAAACTGGAACCGGAGCACGGTCAGGCCGGGAGTGAGCAGCCGCCGCCCCCCTGGTCGATCAGCACGTTTAGCAGCCGCCGTTCCTTCGCAGCCATGGACGAAAACTGCCGTCGAAGCTCAAAGCTGTGGTGGTTTAAAGCTGCGGTGGTTGCACTTGTTCTCAGGCTTGGCACTTGTTACTTGTCCTCAGGCTTGGCACTTGGCACTTGTTCTCTCTGACTCCCTCTCTTCCTCTCTTGCTTCGCCCTGACTCCCTCTTTCTGCTTCTTTCTCCCTCTCTCTCTCTTGCTCTCTTCGCTTCGCTTCGCCCTCTTTTCCAAAGGCTTCCGCGCGCGCTCTTTATAGCGCCTCCGGCGATCAAGCCGCTGGTGTCCAGGACACGCCCATCGGTGAGCTCACCTCGGCCCTGGTTGGTCGCGCGGGCTCCCGATCCCGCCCTTAGAGGAGGCGTTGGCAAGGCCACGCCTTGTTCCCGGCGCTGGGCCGACTCCTCCCACCTTCGGCTCCGAGATTACCTCGTGGCTAATGGAGTCTTGGGATGAAACAAACCACAGCTGTAGCAACCCTAACAAACCGCCCAGTGCAGTTGGCAATTGAGGCTTTGAGGGAATGCAGTTGGCAATGGTTGGAAGGGGAATGTGAAGGGAATCTACTCTTATTTCACTTGGTGCAATGGAGAATTTAAATTAATGGAAGACACATTCTTACACTAATACACATAATAAGGATATAACTACCGAACAGGGATATATGGTGTCCTGCGTGTATGTTTTATGGAATTAACTACGGGAACGCCCTTTGACCTTTATACAACAACAAATGCAGGAAGGAGGGTGACATTTTACAACAATTCATTACACAACAATAATAAAAAAACAACATTCTCATATCCACAACAATATGTTCATCTTTCATTAATCATCCACTTTCTAAACTCCCCCCTTGCCCCTCCCCTTCAAATCTCCCCCCCAACCATCCCTCCCAAATTCTCCCTCCTCCCACCTCCTTCTCAAAGCTGCCTCCTCCCCACTTCCTCTCCCTCCTATATCATACCTCCACCTCCCCCAACCTTCTACTTTCCTCTGCCCCCCCTCAAAAAATTCTCACTGTGCCTCATTCCATCACCATAAAACCTTTCGTCCTCCTCATCCTTCCCTTTCTTGTAACTCTTCTGTAATCTCTGACACACTATCAACTGCTCTTCCTACATCCCCCTCTCACCCTTCATCTGACCCTACCTCTCCCCTCCCCTGTCCTGCACCCGATGCTCCCCCTCTCTCCTCACTAACGGTATGGACCTCAAACATCCGGGGCCTTCGCTGAAACCTGATTGATCTCTCCATTCAGGTTGCTTCTGAAAATCCAGACTTGATCTGCTTAACAGAAACTTTCCTCCTTCAAGATGTCTCTGATTCCTTAATATCTCTTCCTGGTTACTCCCTCCTCCGGTACGATAGACCTGATCCTCGTCCTGGTGGTGGGGTGGCTATCTTTATCAAAAACTCTCTTCCTCACTCTCCCTGCACTGCCCTCTCTCCACCCCACCCACAGGAGTACCTCTGGCTACGGCTTCCTCTCCGCTCCCACCTTTTGTTCATATGTGTTCTGTACCATCCTCCAAACAGTGATGACTCCATTTACATTTCTCTGTCGGACAACATGGACCAACTTCTATCAACTCATCCAAACTCTCCCTTCCTCATATGTGGCGACTTCAACTGTCATCATGCCAGTTGGCTGAGTGTGGGTTCATCTCTCACCAGCCATGGCACCTCAGCAAAGGACTTCTGCGACTCATTGGGACTGACACAATCTGTCAATTTCCCGACCCGGATCTCAGTCAATGGAGTATCTTCTCTTCTGGACTTGGTTATGACTAACTTCCCTGCAAATGTCTGCTGCTCTTCTTCTGCTCCAATCGGTTCTTCTGATCATGTGCTTGTTAAAGTGGACATCTCACTGGCCATTCTCAGAGAGCCTCCTCAGCACCGACGAGTCTGGCATTTCACTCAGGCCGACTGGCACGGTCTGCAAGCAGCCATCAATCAACTGGACTGGTATCCCATCTCTAATCCCATCTGGTCTGCTGCTCTTCTTCTGCTCCAATCGGTTCTTCTGATCATGTGCTTGTTAAAGTGGACATCTCACTGGCCATTCTCAGAGAGCCTCCTCAGCGCCGACGAGTCTGGCATTTCACTCAGGCCGACTGGCACGGTCTGCAAGCAGCCATCAATCAACTGGACTGGTATCCCATCTCTAATGCCTCTGACATCAATTCTTCCTGGGAATTCTTCCAAAGCAAACTGCTCTCTCTCATGCACAGATTTATCCCATCTCGTCTTCAGTTGTCTTACCCTTCCTCCTGTCCATGGTACACTGAATCTTGTGGTGAGGCAGTTGCCCTGAAACAACTTGCCTTTGCATCTTGGAAGGCAAATCCAACTGAAGGCAATCTCAGTTCCTTCCACCAAGCTCGAAACAAGTGTGTTTCTACCCTCAGGAGTGCCAGGAAGCACTATCTCTCCACACTCAAGATTGAACTCTCAAACCTGTCTCCTTCCTCCAAATCCTGGTGGCGTCTGGTCAAATCCGTTTCTGGTGTTTGTTCCCCCTCCATCTCCTCCCTTACCTCAAATGGCTACACAGTTGACACCGCACATGACAAAGCCGAATGCCTCAACTCTGTGTTTGCCTCAAAATCTTGTGTCCCAAACCCATCTCTCTCTGTTCCCACCTTTCCCAGTCGAACCCAACTGCTCCTGGACTCTGTGTCCTTCTCTCCTGACAAGGTGGAGAAGTTTTTTTTATCAAACCTCGACTCTGATTCTGCAACTGGACCAGATGGCATCAGCCCCCGGGTCCTAAAATCCTGCTCTGCCGCTCTATCTCACCCTCTCTCTGTTCTTTTCACCCTCTCTTTTGCTCAAGGTCAGCTGCCAGCATCTTGGAAATCAGCAAACATTACCGCTTTACACAAAAAAGGTGCAAAAACAGATCCTTGCAACTACAGACCAATCAGCCTGCTCCCAATTATCAGCAAAGTCATGGAATCCATCATTGCTTCAGATATCAAATCCTTCCTCTTCACCAATGGCTTGATCTCTGATCATCAATTTGGATTCAGACCAGGTCATTCTACTCTGGACATGTTGCTTCTGCTGTCTCAACAATGGATGGAGGTCCTCAATGCCAAACAGGAAATCAGAGCTGTCTCACTTGACATATCACGTGCCTTCGATACGGTCTGGCACCCAGCTCTGCTCACCAAACTCACCTCCTATGGTATTCAGGGAAATCTCCACTCATGGCTTGCGGATTTCCTCTCTGGTCGTAGGCAACGTGTGGCCCTGAATGGATTTCTCTCATCTTCCCTGCCTGTTCTGGCTGGAGTTCCCCAAGGTAGTGTTCTGGGCCCTGTGCTATTTCTGGTCTTCATCAATGATCTCTCCGACTCTCTGGAAAATCCTCTCTATCTCTTTGCTGATGACTCCACTATCTGCCGCTCCATTCCTCATCCCTCAGATCGGCAGTCTGCAGCCTCCTCACTCTCTGCAGACCTGGACAAAATCACAGACTGGTCAAACAAGTGGAACATGTCTTTCAATCCTGACAAATCTCACACTCTTACAATGTCTCTCCCAAAGGACCGACTGGACAACCCTCCCATCTACTTTCTCAACAATCCTCTCCAAGAAGTTCTGTCGCTCAAGCTTTTGGGTCTCACTATCTGCCATGATCTTTCTTGGGAAAACCACATTTCCAAGCTGGCCTCCAAAGCCAGTCGCCGACTGGGCATCCTCCGTCGTGCGAAGTCCTTCCTTGGCACACCTGAGCTCCTCACCACATACAAGGCTTTCATCCGCAGCTCAATGGAATACTGTTCCCCCCTCTGGGCTGGTGCTCCTGCCTCACACCTTGCTCGGCTTCACGCTGTTGAGGCCAAAGCTTTCAGAATCATTGGAATCTCCTGCGATGTAGTCAACTCCGAGGGCCTTTCACTCACTCACCGCAGGCAGGTTGGTGGTCTTTCTTTTCTTCTACCGACTCCTCTCCGGCCTTGCTCCCCCAGCTCTCTCTGTGCTCTGTCCCCCCAATATTCCTTCAGGTCGCACAAGATCTGCCTGCAACCCTCTTATGGTTAAACTGCCAAAGTCTAGGCTCTCTGCTCACCTTCACTCTTTCAATCCCCTTTTCTCCCGCCTCTGGAACAAACTCCCCCACTCCCTTCAATCCCACTCCTCCCTCCAGGTCTTTAAAACAGCTGTTTAAAACACCACCATCTCTTATCTTCCCCCATCGAAAACCTTGATCTTTTCTACCCCCGGTAATTCACCCCAGAGTCCCTGCAGTGTTCATATGTTTTATTCCTCTCCCACCTCCCCCCAAGTCCTCCCGATGTCCCTGCTCTCAAATGTTGTGTTTGTGTCCTTCCCCCTCTCTCCCCATCTTGTCTGCCGCTCCCCTTGTTTTTTGTGTTTTGTGTGTCGGTTTGTCTTTTTGTGTGATTAATGTTGGCTTTTTCACGAGCCTCGATCTTGTATACCAAAAAAAAAGAAAAAGAAAAAAAAAAGAGTCATTTAGAAGGTAGTTAGGGCTGAGATCTCCTCGCACCATCTACATCCACTCACCCGAGGAGATGACGCTACTCCACACCATGCCAGGTTTGATTATTTTTATTGTGCAAATGTTTGGAATGTGAGACGCATCATGACGTGGGTGTGACATTGTGCTTTGTGTTCCATCTCTCCCTCCTTATGAGGATTGATGATGAATTGGTGATGGCAAAGTTTGGTTAGAGGGATTGTGGTGACGAATTTGGTCTTAATTTAGGTGCTGATTCTCACCAAATTTGTTTTACCATGACGTTTATCGACCTCAGCGACTATGAAAACAGAAATCAAATTGGAGTTAAAATGAGTCTGTGAGATCCTGAGGAACATTTAGAGCCATTGTGATAACAATGACAAAAAGAGAACAATGCGGCTTCCTGAATGCCTAACGCTGAGACATTAAAGGTTGTAAGTTAGTGAAAATTCATCGGATATTCACCAAATTTGTTGTAGTTGAGTGCACAACCATTCCCGCAGCCACCAAAATGGAAAACAGAAATCAAATTAAAGTTAAAATAAACCCGTGAGGCCGCTCAAAGCATTGAAGGAAAAGTGATGATGATCATCATCATTTCCCATGTTAAGTCCTGAAGGTATTAGGCTTTGGTTAGTGAAGAAATTCACAGAATGGCGGGTAAACAGTGGGAGTAACTTACCAAGATGGACCGCCATTTTGGTCAGGCTTTTAATTTTTTTTTTGTGATGAGCACCTCATTAATCATCTTCAAAAAGCATTTTTAAACACACCCAAATACCCAGTTTTCATTCACGCACTCTCTTAGAAATTGAGAAGTATGCATGCAAAGTTGCTTTTGGATTGATCTCGCGAGATCTTTGTCGGCGAGGTCACGTCTTTTCGAAGCTGTCCATGCGCTCACGCTTTCGAAGTTAAGTAATTTTTCACAATTGTGTTCTTGTCGAAACTGTATCTATTTTTCGGTGTGTGTACCTATAGTGTGTCCTGAGGAAGATTCTCGGTGTTCATTTTTCAGACCTGTATACAAAATCGTCGGTTAATTCGTGTCGCGTATTTTGAGGCATAGTAAGCTACCGTGTCCTACCTTGAGGCTTTGTTTTTCTCTCAGTGGTCCGTCGATTGTGCTGCAATTACTTTCGTTCTCTGTTTTTGTCCCAGTCTTTCACCCCATACTTCCTTGTTTAAAATCTCAACTAAAAAAAAAAAAAAAAAAAAAAAAAAAAAATTTCCTTCCCTGTTTTTATTCGTTGTTCTTATTCGTTTATTCGTTGTTCTTATTTGTTCGTTCGTTCTTCGATCACATGTTTCACCCCCATTTCCATTTTCCATTTCCCCAGATAGTTTTCACTCCTCAAATTTAGAATGTTTAAACTTTCCCCTGAAGAACTGTATTCTGTCGTATATTATAACACCTTTTTCTTCTTCTTCTATAAAAGGATGCTTTCAACTTGCTCACCAAATCTATTCATTCCAAAAAAAAATTCCATCTCTTACAGTTCCTCTTTTCTACATTCCCGAAACTCTCCTGCACTCCACCCCTCCTCCAGCGTCCTCAAACGTATTTTTGACTCGAAGGTCACAAGAAACTCATTTTGCAATAAATGTTCGTTTTCCCATTAATCATACACTTTCTAAAATCCAATCTCACCCCTCCCCTCCAAATCTTCCCCATCACCCCTCCCCTCCAAAACTTCCCCATCACCCATCCCTTTCAAATCTCCCCCCTTGCCCCTTCCCTCCTAAACTCCCCCCACACCCCTCCCCTCCGAGACTCTCCCTCGCTTCTCCCCTCCTAGACTCCCCTCTCACCCCTCCTCCTCAAAGTGTCCTCCCCACTTTTTCCCCCTTCCAACTTTCACCTTCATCTCCCCCAACCTTCTGCCTCGCTCTTCCCCCTCCTCAAATAACCCCTCACTGTACCTCACCCAATCACCATCAAACCTTTTGTCTGCCCCATCCTTCCCTTTCTCCGAGCTATTCTGAAATCTCTGACACACCTTCAACAGCTCTCCCTACCACTTCCTCCTCTTCCACATCTTACCCTACCCCTCCTCCCCCCTGTTCTGGATCAGATGCTCCCCCTTCCTCTTCATTAACGGTATGGACCTCAAACATCCGGGGCCTTCGCTCAAACTTGACTGATCTCTCCATACTGGTTGCTTCTGACAAACCAGACATGATCTGCTTAACAGAAGCTTTCCTCCTTCATGATGTCTCTGATTCCTTGGTATCTCTCCCAGGTTACTCCCTCCTCCGGTATGATAGACCTGAGCCTCGTCCTGGAGGTGGGGTTGCTATCTTTATAAAAAAACGGTCTTCCTCACTCACCCTGCACTGCCCTCAATCCACCTCACCCCAGGAATACCTTTGGCTACGGCTTCCCCTTCGCTCCCACCTCTTGTTCATATGTGTGTTGTACCGTCCACCAAACAGTGATGACTCCATCTACATCTCGCTGTCTGATAATATGGACCAACTTCTATGTACCCATCCCAACTCTCTCTTCCTCATATGTGGTGATTTCAATTGTCACCATGCCAGTTGGCTGGGTGTGGGTACCTCTCTCACCAGCCATGGCTCCTCAGCAAAGGACTTCTGCGACTCACTGGGACTGACACAATCTGTCAATTTCCCGACCCGGATCTCAGTCAACGGAGCATCCTCTCTTCTGGACTTGGTTATGACTAACTTCCCTGAAAATGTCTGCTGCTCTCCTTCTGCTCCAATTGGCTCATCTGATCATGTGCTTGTTAAAGTGGACATCTCTCTAACCATTCTCAGAGAGCCTCCTCAGCGTCGACGAGTCTGGCATTTCGCTCAGGCCAACTGGCACGGTCTTCAAGCAGCCATCAATCATCTGGACTGGTCTCCCATCTCTACTGCCTCTGACATCAACTCATCCTGGGAATTCTTCCAAAGTAAATTGCTCTCTCTCATGCACAGATTTATCCCATCTCGTCTTCAGTTGTCATACCCTTCCTCCCGTCCATAGTACACGGAATCTTGTGGTGAGGCTGTTGCCCAGAAACAACTTGCCTTCGTCTCCTGGAAAGCAAATCCAACGGAAGGAAATCTCATTTCCTTTCACAAAGCCCGAAACAAGTGTGTGTCCACCCTCAGGAGAGCCAGGAAACAATATCTCTCCGTTCTCAAGACCGAACTCTCTTATCTGTCTCCCTCTTCCAAATCCTGTTGGCGTCTGGTCAAATCTGTTTCTGGTGTTTGTTCCCCCTCCATCCCCTCCCTCACCTCAAACGGCTACATGGCTGACTCCGCACTTGAAAAAGCTGAATGCCTCAACTCTGTGTTTGCCTCTAACTCTTGTGTCCCAAACCCATCCCTCTCTGTACCCACCGTACCCAGTCGTACCCAGCTGCTCCTGGACTCTGTGTCCTTTCCTCCTGACAAGGTGGAAAAGTTTCTGTCAACCCTCGACTCTAATTCTGCAACTGGCCCTGACGGCATCAACCCACGGGTCCTAAAATCTTTTCTGCCGCTCTTTCACTCCCTCTCTCTGTTCTCTTCACCCTCTCTTTTGCTCAAGGTCATCTGCCATCTGCTTGGAAATCAGCCAACATCACCGCTTTGCACAAAAAAGTGCAAAAACAGATCCTAGCAACTACAGACCAATCAGCTTTCTCCAAATTATCAGCAAAGTCATGGAATCCATCATTGCTTCGGATATGAAATCTTTCCTCTTCTCCAATGGCTTGATCTCTGATCATCAATTTGGTTTCAGAACTGGTCACTCTACTCTGGACATGCTGCTTCTGCTTTCTCAACAATGGATGGAGGTCCTCAATGCCAAACAGGAAATTAGAGCTGTCTCCCTTGACATATCACGTGCCTTCGATACGGTCTGGCATTTCGCTCTGCTCACCAAACTCTCCTCCTTTGGTATGCATGGAAATCTCCACGCATGGCTGGCGGACTTCCTCTGTCGTCGTAGTCAACGTGTGGCCCTGAATGGGTTTCTCTCATCTCCTCTTCCTGTTCAGGCTGGAGTTCCCCAAGGCAGTGTTCTGGGCCCTGTGCTTTTTCTGGTCTTCATCAATGATCTCTCTGACTCTCTTGAAAATCCTCTATCTCTTTGCTGATGACTCCACTCTCTGCCGTTCCATTCCTCATCCCTCAGATCGGCAGTCTGCAGCCTCCTCACTCTCTGCAGACCTGGACAAAATCACAGACTGGGCAAACAAGTGGAACATGTCTTTCAATCCTGACAAATCTCACACTCTTAAGATGTCTCTCCGAAAAGACCGACTGGACAACCCTTCCATCCACTTTCTGAATAATCCTCTCCAAGAAGTTCTGTCACTCAAGCTTTTGGGTCTCACTATCTGCCATGATCTTTCCTGGGAAAACCACATTTCAAATTTGGCCTCCAAAGCCAGTCGCCGACTGGGCATCCTCTGTCGTGCGAAGTCCTTCCTTGGCACACCTGAGCTCCTCACCACATGCAAGGCTTTCATCCGCAGCTCAATGGAATACTGCTCTCCCCTCTGGGCTGGTGCTCCTGCCTCACACCTAGCTCGGCTTCACGCTGTTGAAACCAAAGCATTCAGAATCATTGGAATCTCCCACGATGAAGCTAACTCCAAGGGCCTTTCACTCACTCACCGCAGGCAGGTTGGTGGTCTTTCCGTCTTCTACCGACTCCTCTCCGGCCTTGCCCCCCCAGCTCTCTCTGGGCTGTCCCCCAAATATTCCTACAGGTCGCACAAGATCTGCCTGCCACCCTCTTATGATTAAACTGCCAAAATCAAGACTCTCTGCTCACCTTCACTTCTTCATTCCTCTTTTCTCCCGCCTCTGGAACAAACTCCCTCACCCTCTTCAATCCCACTCCTCCCTCCAGGTCTTTAAAACAGCTGTTCACCACCATCTCTTGTCTTCCCCCATCCAAAACCTTGATCTTTTCTACCCCCGCTAATTTCACCTCAAATCCACTTTTTTGAAATACCAACTTCTTTCCTGGAATTCCTCGGTGTCCTTGTGTTTTATACTTCTCCCACCCCCCCCCCCCCCTTCCCACGCCTCCTCCCCCAAGCCCTCTCCCTCCCACACATCTCCCGATGTCCCTGCTCTCAAATGTTGTGTTTGTGTGCTTCCCCTCCTCTCCCCATCTTGTCTACCGCTCACTCTTTTTATAAATTTTGTTTGTCTGTTTGATTTGTTTGTGTGATAAATGTTAGCTCTTTCACGAGCCTCGATTCTGTATACAAAAAAAAAGAAAAAAGTTTGGGGCTGCGGGGTTTATGGTTTTGGAGTTATGGAGGAGACCCGGACACACACACACACACACACAAACACACACACACACACACACACACACACACACACACACACACACACACACACACACATTTAAAATGTCATGTTATTTGGCACACATTTGTTTCACATGATTATGAGGGAAAGTTTCAGATGGATATCTTTAATGCCACTGATTTCATTGAGAACAGAACACATGCACCAGATGTCGGCCTTCACGCTGCACGCACACTTGGATTCAATGGGATAAATTGTTTATTACTCTGACATTCAGCTGCAGTGATTGATCGTATTGTGGTAGTTATTTATGTTTTGAGATCATCTGTGGATTGTGACCTTCGATTCTTGGTCGACGTTTTCATTAACCATCTAACTCTGAACTCGGTTTGAGTCTTCTTTAAGGATTTTGTTCTCAGGTATATTTTGACTAAAAACGATTTTTCTTTAGTTGTCCATGGCATGTTGAAAACTTGGGGCTATCTCGACTGGATATAAATCTTCTGACAATACACGAACTCCACTTTGCACACCTGCAAAAAGAGGGTATCGTGATTATGAAGGAAGGTATTGGAGGTAAGGTCGTTACTGTTTTTATAGTCTTGTTTGTAGTTAAAGATGATCCAACAATTTTTTTTCAAAAAGTAAACAGCCTTTTTTTCCCATCACTCATCAGATATATGTTTTTAAATGCATCATCTTTAAACTACGCAGAAGTATATATACTGCTTCAAAGCAGGGTAATGTAGAGGTAAAGTACTAACAGCGGTAAAAATAAATAAAAGTTAGCTGAGGCACACTTGAAAAGGTACTGGGGATTATAACCTCTCCGTTTTTGCCATAACACATTACACGAGACTGCATCTGTTGCTTCTGCTTCTGCTAGTGATAAAAATCGTTATAATTATACATGGGCATGAGAAGGAGAAATCTAGGTCATTCGGGTGTGCGGAGGAGGATGGAATGGGTGGGCGGTGAGGCAGACACCACAATGCCTCTGCATCCCCCTTTCTTTTTTAGTTAAATTGAATGCTGTATATCAGGTATGAAATCATTTTGTGTGTGGCAAACGTTTACCTGTAATTTTTTTGGTTGTTGCAGGTTTATGTATACTATATCAGTTAATCTGATGTGGATCTTGCTTAAGTAATTTTTGTCAATATTGATGAAACACGATGAGATCCCTTTTTATCATCAATGCCTATTTGCTTTTGATTGGATAGTCAGTCGGCCAAACTACAAATTTGTATAATATTGAAGCGCGGTGTTACGCGCGCTGCTTGTAAGCAAGGAGGAAGCGGAAACGGAAGTAAGTTGTAAGAGTCTTTATTCAAGAGCTCCACTGTAACACTGGAGCGTTCCTGGCTGCGCGCCCGGTGTATATCCCGCGGCCACGCCTACCCCTCGGGCGTGGACGCCGCCCACTTGGTGCGCGGAATGATGTCACCATGCCAGTGGGCTTTCGTGTCCGCCACACGCGCCCCCCCAGAATTCCCGCGCACCTGGAGGGCCAGCTTGCGAGGCAAACGGATGACCCGGCCGAAGCGCCCTCTGGCGACTGGCGGCGTCCGGGGTGCAGGGATGCCAGCTGGGATGCCGCCGGCTGCACCCGGGATGGGTGCGGGCTCGGGGGGCGGCGTGCCGGCGGGGCTGGGCGGTGCCGGGGGTCCGCCCGCCGGGGGGCGGCCCCGACGCGGGGGCCGAGCCACCGGCGGTGGGTGGTCCACGTCGAGGTGGGCCGGCTTGAGGCGGTCTATGGAGACACGGTCAGGAGTGCCGCTGATGTCCAAGGTGAAATGTTTCACCCCGGTCTCCAGCACGCGGAAAGGCCCGTCGTACGGGGGCCGCAGTGGTGTCCGGTGGGCGTCGTGCCGGACGAAGACGTACTCCGCGGTGCGAAGCTCCGGGGCGATGTGCGTAGGTGGGTGCCCATGGTGCGCCGTGGACACCGGGGCGAACCTCTGGGTGGTCTCCTGCAGCGCAGAGCACTCCTGCGCTGCGGACCATGGTGCCGTGGAGTCGGGGAGGAACTCGCCCGGCACCCGCAGTGGTTGCCCGAAGACCAACTCCGCCGCGGATGCGCGCAGGTCGTCCTTGGGCCTAGTCCTGAGGCCCAGCAGCACCCAGGGGAGCCTGTCGACCCAGCCGCCATCACGGAGGGTCGCCCGGAGCGCGGCCTTCAACGAGCGGTGGAACCGCTCGCACAGGCCGTTAGCCTGGGGGTGGTAGGCCGTGGTGCGGTGCAGCTGGACCCCAAGCCCCCACGCGACCGCCCCCCAGAGCTCCGAGGTGAACTGGGGGCCGCGGTCGGACGAGATGTCCGAGGGGGCGCCGAACCGGGCGACCCAGGTGGCGATGAACGCCTGCGCGACGTCCGCCGCCGTCGTTGACGCCAAAGGCACGGCCTCCGGCCACCGGGTGGTGCGGTCCATCATGGTCAGGACGTGGGTGAAACCCCGCGAGGGGGGCAGAGGTCCCACCAGGTCCACGTGAATGTGGTCAAACCGACGTTCCGGCACCGCAAACGGGGCCAATGGGGCCTGGGTGTGTCGGTGCACCTTCGCGCGCTGGCACGCGAGGCACGTCCTGGCCCAGCCGCGGACGGCCTTCCGGAGGCCATGCCAGACAAACTTGTCGGCGATCAACCTCTGGGAGGCCCTCGTGCCCGGGTGGGACAGGCCGTGGATGGTGTCGAAAATCTGGCGCTGCCAGCCCGCGGGCACGATGGGGTGAGGCCGCCCGAGGGAGACGTCGCACCAGAGGGCCGTGCCCGCGCCGTTGAATGGCACCTCGGTGACGCGGAGGCCCATAACGGCGGTCCGCAAGGCCTGGACATCGGGGTCGGCGGCCTGGTCCGCCGCCATCCGGGCATAGTCGATGCCGAGGTGGACCGCGTGGGCAACGGACCGGGAAAGGCAATCCGCCACCGGGTTGTCCTTCCCTGCGACGTGCCGGATATCCGTCGTGTATTCGAACACGGCCGAGAGGTGACGCTGCTGCCGGGCCGACCACGGCTCGGCGACCTTGCCCATCGCAAACACCAGTGGCATGTGGTCGACGAAGGCCGTGAACGCACGGCCCTCGAGCAGATGGCGGAAGTGCCTGACCGCCAGGTGGAGGCCGAGCAACTCGCGGTCGAAGGTACTGTACCGGCGTTCGGGCGGGCGAAGCTGCCGGCTGAAGAACGCCAGCGGTTGCCAAGCTCCACGCACCCATTGCTCGTGCACCGCGCCCACCGCGTAGTCCGAGGCGTCGGTGGTGAGGGCGATCGGTGCATCGGGCGCCGGGTGCGCGAGCATGGTGGCGTTAGCCAAGGCGAGCTTCGCGCCCACGAACACCGCGTCCATCTGCTCGGTCCAGGTGACGTCACGTTTGCCCGGCTACCCTCGGAGGGCCTCGTGCAGGGGGCGCAGGAGCTGGGCGATGCGGGGCAGGAACCGATGGTAAAAGTTTACCATGCCCAGGAACTCCTGGAGCCCCCTGATCGTGCGGGGGCGCGGAAACCCCTTCACCGCCTCCACCTTGGCCGGTAGGGGGACGGCCCCGTGCCTGGTGACGCGGTGCCCCAAAAAGTCGATTTCAGTGACACCGAACCGGCACTTGGCGGGGTTCACGATCAGGCCGTGCTGGCCCAGGCGTTCGAAGAGTGTGCGGAGATGGTGGAGGTGCTCTTCGCGGGACGCGCTTGCGACGAGGATATCATCCAGATAGACGTAGACGAAATCCAAGGTGCGCAAGATGCTGTCCATGAGGCGCTGGAACGCCTGAGCCGCATTCTTCAAACCGAAGGGCATCCGAAGAAATTCGAAAAGACCGAACGGCTTGATGACAGCCGTCTTCGGGATGTCCTCCGGCCTGACGGGGACCTGGTGGTAAACCGCGTATGAGGTCCACCTTCGAGAAGAAGGACATATTCGCCAAGCGGGCGGAAAGTCCTGAATATGGGGGACGGGGTAGCGGTCGGGGGTGGTGGCGTCGTTGAGACGGCGGTAGTCCCCGCATGGTCGCCATCCCCTGCCGGGCTTGGGCACGATGTGGAGCGGCGACGCCCAAGCACTCTCGGAGCGCCACACGATGCCGAGCCGCTCCAGCGTAGCAAACTCGGCTTTAGCAGCCGCGAGCTTCGTCGGCTCGAGGCGGCGTGCCCGGGCGTAGACCGGTGGCCCGGCGGTGGGGATGTGATGTTCCACCCTGTGCTTGACAGTCCCCGCCGAGAAGGTCGGCCTCGTGAGGGCCGGGAAACGGGCGAGGAGGCGGGTGAATTCGTCCGCTGCCGGAAGCGTGCATGCAGATGAACCTGGCCGGAACCGAACCGCTCAGCAAGCAGCTCGGCGAGCCGCTTGATGAGCCGCTCCGTGAGCTGCTCAATGAGGCGGGCAGCGCGCAAGCGAGCGAGCTGAACGTCTCGGCCTGGACAAGCCTTCTGTGCTTTACGTCCACCAAGAGACCATTGGCACAAAGGAAGTCCGCGCCAAGCAGTGCCATAGGCACGTCGGCAGTCACGAACGACCATCGGAAAACCTGCCCTCCGAACCGCAGAGAAAGGCAGCGTTTTCCATATGTGCGAATGGGCGTACCGTTGGCAGCAAGCAGAGCGGGACCCCGGCCCGCGGTCTGCTTGTCGGACGTACCGGCGGGAACGACACTCACCTGCGCTCCCGTGTCGCATAGGTAACGGCGCCCGGATAAGGTGTCCGTTATGTACAGGAGGCTGTTTAATCGGCCGGCGCTCAGTGCCACTACCGAGGGCCGGCCCGGGCGTTTCCCGACCTGCCGAATGAGCACGGCGGGCGACATTGCCGGGCCTCGTGGCCGAACCTAGCGTGGGAATGGCACCAGGTTTGCGGCGAAGCCGGAGGCCGCGGTTTCCGCGGTGGTGGTGGGCGGGGCGTGGTGGCCGCCACGAGGCGCCCCTCGGAGTAGGGGTGGGCATCCGCAGGAGGTTCAGCCGCTACGCGGTGCGTCGCGTAGTAGGGGTGGGCACCCGCAGCAGTTTCGGGCTCGGGAGCCGCTACGACCGCACCGAAACTCGCCTGCGTGTCCAAAGCCGCGTAGAACTTGTCGGCCTCGGCCGCGAGCGCTCGGGGTTCCGTTGTCGCAGAACCGGCCAACGCGAGGCGTACTCGTGCCGAGCTGGCGTCGAAATAACGCCCGGAATAGAGCGTTCGGGGTTTCGTCGCCCATGAGCGACAGCATATGGTCCATTCGGACCGACGGTCACGTGTCACCGAGCTCGCGGAGGTCCAAGAGGTGATCGGCCCGTGCGTCCACCGTGAGGCCGAACGTGGCGAGGAGGAGACGCTTGATCGCCTCGTACCTGTCGTCGGCCGGTGGGTTCCTCAGGACCGACACGACGCGGGCGGCCGTGCCGGCCCCGAGGGAGGCGACCACGTGGCAGTAGCGTGTCTCGACCGCCGTGATGCCTCGAAGCCTGAACTGGGCTTCGTCCTGCAGGAACCAGATCTCCGCCTGAGCTTCCCAGAACTCGGGGAGCTTTATCGCTACCGCGTTGGTTGCCATGGCTGTGGCAGGTTCGGGTGGTCAGTGACGGCTGACCAGAATGTCGGAGGTCACCAATGAAGCGCGGTGTTACGCGCGCTGCTTGTAAGCAAGGAGGAAGCGGACAACGTGGTAAGTTGTAAGAGTTTTTATTCAAGAGCTCCACTGTAACACTGGAGCGTTCCGGGCTGCGCGCCCGGTGCCTACCCCTCGGGCGTGGCCGCCGCCCACTTGGTGTGCGGAATGATGCCCTCACGCCAGTGAGCTTTTTTGTTCGCCACAATATAGTACTATATATGTATAAACTATGAGGTCACTTGGATACGCTACCTCGAAACAGCCAAGAATGACAATTTCCCCTTCAAAGTGACACATAGGTAGACAACTCGATAGCATAGTGCAATAGATCACAGCCCTAAATAGCACTAGGTTTGAAAGGTTTTACATCAACAGCCTTACACACACTACTTCTTGGGCTTGAAACTACTGAAAAATGTTTACTCTTTTAAATAAAAAATTTTTATGGTAAGCTTTGTATAATGGATAGTAGGATAAGCACAGGTTCATAAATAATGATGGTAAGATGGTAAGCTTTGTATTATAGATAAATAGCAGGGGTACCAGGCATTTCCCCGTGCTGTTTTAATCCTGTTGGCATTTTGAAAAAATCGAATTTTGTTTTTTATGCTTCTGCCCCCGAAGGTGGCCGGAGGAATTATGTTTTCGGGTTGTCTGTCTGTCCTTCCGTCCATACGTACTGGCTAAACCTCGTTTTTCTCATCAATCACATGTCCAATTAAGACGAGACTTTCAGGGTAGGAGTGACACCCATGCAGAATGTTTTTATCACAATTGTGACGTCATAGGTGATGTGGTATGGCAGCCATCTTGGAATAAACACAAATAATGAAAAAATTATTTCTTGGAAACCGCTGAATGGAAAAATTTGAAACTTGGCACATTGTCGAGTACTCCCAATAGGGAACAAAAGCATGATAATGATGACATCATAGGTGAAGTGGTATACCAGCCAAAAATGTTATAATCGAATTCCTTATCCTAAAAATCTGAAATTCCCTGCACATGATCTATGACCCATTTGTATTGAAATATTAAATTTATGGCATCATAGGTCACATGGTTTGGCAGCCATATTGGATTTTACCTAAAACCTTATAAAAACATCTTCTCCCAAACCACCAAATTGATTGACTCGAAACTTTACGTGTGTCATTGACTAGGTATGGTGATTAAAAGATGATCACAAAAACATCATTGGTCACATGGTGTGGCAGCCATATTGGATTGAAGGGAAATATTAAATAATTATATCTCTGAAACCGCTTACCCTATCGATGCGAAATTTTACAAATATCATCTAGCACCACTGTTGCATATAGTTTGAAAATAATGACATCATAGGTTATGTGGTTTTGCAGCCATCTTGGAAAGAAAAACGAACCTATCCGATTAACACGAAACTTCACAAACGTGATCCTCTACCAATATATATGTAGTGTGTACATTGTTCATGTTATATGTCATGTGGTGTTGCAGGCATATTAGCTTGAAAGCCGATATTTAAAAAAAATCCCTTCTGTGAAAGCGCTTCACCGGTCGATGTGAAACCTGTCAAGGCTGGTGAAAATGTGATACTTCAAAACAGCTGAAGGGATTTAAATCAAACTTGTTTATTTTAGGACAGTGAAAGGGGGCATCTACCCATTTTGGGACTATGCGGAGGCATATTGGCGACACAGTCACATTGTTCGAGCTTCCCCCCTTTTTTAAAGCTCAATTGGACTTTAGTCCGGTGAGCTTTTGCGATCGAGCAGTGTCCGTGGGTCAGTCAGTCAGTCAGTAAGTCAGTGAATCGTGAGTCTGTAAACACTTCAGTCATTATCGGTTGAACCAAACACACAATTTTGATGAAACGTGGCCACAAGCTTCATATGTGATGCTTAACGAAGGTGTATTGACCGCATCAAAATCTGCGCTCAATAAGGGGGATTACGGGGTGGGGCGAGGTGTGTTTGACCCCCCACCCCAAATAAGTTTGTGTCTCTCTTCTCTGAAACTACACACATTATTTCAATGAAACCTGATCACAACCTTCACCACCCATGATGTACCAAAGTTGTTTCACGGCATTAAAAATATCAGGGTTTGAGTGACTCGCTCCTGATCCAGGTGAGCTTCAGGGCCCTCTGTCCTATTTTCCTTTGTGGGGGCCCTTAACACTTGCATATACCCACTAAGGAATGGGTTCGGGGATCATTTAATATTACCTATCACATAACCCAAAGGCTTCGGGGAGAACACTATCGAGTGATTAATAAAAAATCGAACTTTTTTTTTTTCAAAGTTTGCAACTTTTGTTGCCTAAAACTTCCCAGCACTTATTGATGAACCTCTGAAAGTTTGACGAAGATCAGTTTGGCCAACTCTGAGAAAAATGGCGACACAGACAGACAGACAGACAAACATCTCTATTATATTATAGTACAGTACACTGTAGAGTGTAGAGTGTAAATGATGTACAGTCACGTGATTATGTACAGTACACCCCATGTAAAGTTTTGACTTTTTCAACATATTTCAACATACAGCTATTTGATCTTCATTTCAACAACATTGATAGATAAAGGTGATATAATATAACAAATATCATGAAACATTTACATTTTGTAGTCCATTGTATAATTTAAATAAACATAAATGCAAATTTCGCATGTGGAAAAAGTAAGTACACCCTTGGCTCTAATAGGTGGTATTGCCCCCTTTGGCAGAAACAACCTCAAGTAGGCGTTTCTTATAACTGTCTACCAGACTCTGACATCGATTGGGAGAAATTTTTGCCCACTCCTCCATGCAGAATTCTTTCAGCTGTGCGATGTTTGAGGGGTTTCTTGCATGCACAGCTCGTTTCAAATCCCCCCACAACATCTCGATGGGATTTAGATCCGGGCTTTGACTTGGCCATTCCAGAACCCTCCATTTCTTTCTTTTCAGCCATTCCTTGGTGGATTTACTGGTATGTTTCGGGTCATTGTCATGTTGCAAGGTCCACCTTCGGTTGAGCTTCAACTTTCCGACAGATGGCCTCACATTATCCTCAAGCACCCTCTGGTACAATGAAGAATTCATAGTGGATTCTATGATGGTGAGCTGCCCAGGCCAGGATGCAGCAAAGTTGCCCCAAACCATAATATTTCCACCACCATGCTTTACAGTTGGTTGGTATCAGGTTTTTGTGGTCAAATGCTGTCTTTCGTTTTCGCCAAACATGTCTTCTGGTACTGTGGCCAAATAGCTCGACCTTTGACTCATCTGTCCAGAGCACATTGTTCCAGAAGTTCTGGTCTTTGCCTCGGTGTTCATTGGCAAACTTTAGTCTTGCCCTGATGTTCTTTCTGGACAGCAAAGGTTTCCTCCTGGCACACCTCCCATGTAGATCAAATTTGTGCAGCCTCTTTCTAATGGTAGACTCGTGCACTTTGACATCAACAGTGGCAAGAGCTACCTGTAGGTCCTGTGATGACATTCTGGGGTTCTTAGAGACTTCTTTCAGCATCTTGCAGTCTGCTCTCGGGCTGAACTTGCTGGGGCGGCCTGGCCTGAACAAGTTGGCAGTTGCTTAGAATCTTCTCCACTTGTAGATGATCTTCTGGACAGTCGAATGATCGAATTCAAATTGTTTGGAGATTTTAAAGTCCCTTCCCAGACTCGTAGGCATCTATAACCTTCTTTCTGAAGGCCTCAGAGAGCTCTTTTGATCGAGGCATGGTGACGCCGCACACTTCAACAACAAAGAGCAAACCAAACTAAATGTCTGAGGTTTAAATATGACACGTTCCTCCAAGATCCTCTCTAACGATGTTCTAAGCATTTGCACCTGAGCTGGTGCACCCGATTCTAATTTTAGGTATTTGAAGTAGTGATAAATGTAGGGGTGTACTTACTTTTTCCACATGCGAAATTTGCATTTATGTTTATTTAAATTATACAATGGACTACAAAATGTAAATGTTTCATGATATTTGTTATATTATATCACCTTTATCTATCAATATTGTTGAAATGAAGATCAAATAGCTGTATGTTGAAATATGTTGAAAAAGTCAAAACTTTACATGGGGTGTACTTACTTTTTCATGTGACTGTATATGGGCAGTATATATACAGACTTGGCATTTAATATGGAATATTTTTTTTGTGGGGGTAACTTACTTTTCAAGATGACTTAGAACCAAAAGTTAATTGGAATTATGTTGAAATTATTCTAGATTTTGTTAATGTGACCTTTAAAAGAAACAAAAACCACATTTGACATTTCGAAGCAAATAAATTGATCCTTGAAAGTGATGTAAACTGATATCGAACTCAATTCACGGACAGTACTGTGTTAAACTTCTGTACGTTTTCCAGAAGTATCTCTTTATTTTGCACATTAGCCAAATAATTTTTCAACAAATACAAAACCTAAATTATGACTGGGATTACGGACAGTAAAATTACAGTTCAGTACTTCGTGTAACCCCCACGAGCATTCAGGAGAGCACGTACACGTCGAGGCATGCTGTTCACGAGATTTGCCAAGGTTTGGACAGGAATCGCTTGCCATGCAGTGACAATATTCTGCTGCAATTCACGCACAGAGGTCGGCTGCTGGTCCAAGTTGTCGATTTGACGCGTTAATTCTGCCCACAAGTTCTCTGTCGGATTCATATCCGGGGACATGGCAGGCCACTCCATATGCTCTACACCACGGTCAGCAAGAAAGTGTTGGATCATGCGAGCATGATGAGGCCGTGCATTGTCATCTTGGAAGACAAAGTTTCCTCGAAAGGCTGCACGAGCAAATGGAAGCAATATTTCTTCCAGAATGACCCTGTACTTGAACTGGTTCAGGTTTCCATTCAGAACAACCAGGTCAGTTTTGCCCCCTGCATGAAAAGCAGCCCAAACGGTCACCCCACCACCTCCAGCTTGGACTCTTGGCACTATACAATCTTTGTTGTGGGCTTCATGCACTTGTCTGCGCACTCGGACGCGGCCATCTTGACGATAAACCAGAAATCTAGACTCGTCACTGAAGGTCACGTGATTCCAGTGTCCTGGCTGCCATTGATGGTGCTCTCTGGCCCACTGCAATCGGCGCTGGCTGTGTTGTCTGGTCAGGCGTGGCTTTCTCAGGGGATGCCTGGCACGATAGCCTGCTTGAACCAGTCGTTGGTTGACTAGCCTTCTGGATACAGGCACATTTGTCAGTTGCTGCCACTCAGCCCAAAGCCGATTAGCTGACTTGGTACGGCCATTGCGGACTAACCGGTGCAGCTGGCGATCATCCCTCCTTGTGGTTCTGTGTGGACGTCCTGGCCTCGGTATTGGAGTAGGGACACCCCTCTGAGCATTTCGTTTCAGGATCTTTGACACCTGACCTTGAGTGATGCCATACTGCCGAGCAATAGCACGCTGTTTCATGCCAGAATTTCGTAAAGCCACCACTCCATGACAAACAGCATTGTCAAGTTGACGGACCATCTCCAGAGGAAGCGGCAATAACTTTTGTAGACGTGCAGCAGTTGTTTTCCACTAATACAGAACGCAACAACCCTTATATGCCCGATTGTGAAGCCAATCGTCAAATGTACCTGTTCTTACATTTTGTCACGCCACCTGTGATATAATCCTGTTATTGACTTCTTGCTGCGACAGACAATCAGTGACATGGTTCTTTCAACAAAGACATCACCGAAGGGTAAAATAAACTCACCAGATTGATATACTGAGTTCAGAAAGTAAACCCAAGTGAAGAAAAAATAATAATTCCATATTAAATGCCAAGTCTGTATATTTGAAGTATTGCAAGTGTAACGTGTTACCCTCCCAAACTCCGGTTATGGTGCCCCTCAGAGTCTCGAGAGGGAACACGGCAGAAAGATTTGTTATTTTGAGTGTTCTCATAAACCTTGCTAAAACCACACCAATGCAATTGTGGAGCAAAACAAGTAATTGTATTAAGAACTCTCACATACACAACAAGAAAAAGAGCAATCAGAGATTGCCAACCCTCGCCAGGATGTATTTTCAGTGGTTTAAAAAAAAGGATTTTGTGTTAAATCAAATATGGCGGCCGAACCACGTGACCGATGATGTCATCATTTTTTTTTTCTGCACCAGTTAATGCCGACATGGCCCTCAAGAAATTTCATCTCGATTGGATAAAGTTTTGTACTTGTCGAATTATGATGTCATGATGGAGGCACTTATGAACTCAGCAACATATTTTATTCCCCATGGAGAGTTCTTTACAATGAGCCATGTCTCAATTTTTTCTATTCAGCACTTTCAGAGATATAGAGGTGCAAAGTTTTTCGGTTTTTCCAAGATGGCGGCCGAACCACGTGACCTATGACATCATAATTATCATTAAAAATTATTCAGGTGGAGTTGCACCTACGGTGAAAATTTCCTGTCAATCGGACCAAGGGTTGCAGAAAAAATCATATTTATTCTGTGCGGACAAACAGACAGACAGATAGACAAACAGACAAACAAACGGACTCAAATGCAATACCCTCTCCTCTGGCGAGGGTAATAATAACACTCTTAATGAAAGTACAATGAAAATATCACTTGCATCAAATGAACAATACATATGATAGTACCATCATTCTCCAATGCTCTCAAAGCAATAAATTCACGATAAGCCAAACGTGAGTGGAATGTAACATTCCCCAAAGTCTATACACGGATCCCCACGCGGTGAAGGTGGAAGTCGTGCAGAACGACCAGAACAGGCATTTATCAGCGCGGCTGCGAACGAGGAGTTACGAGGTGAGAGGTCGATATGGCAGCTGGCGGAATGGGGTAACGATCCCCGAAAACGTGAGCGCAATCCATGCCTCCCCTCCCCACCAATGATTAAGCCGATATGGAAACCAACGGCGCTCCACACAATTATGTCAATATGGGAATCCCAATGACAAAACACGAAGCACCAGGCGAACAGCCTCTTCGAGGACAAAATGGCAGATCGGCCTGTAATGGAGGTTCTTGCTTTCCCGCCAACAATAACTCGCGCTTGATAATAAAACCTGAGATGCAGGTTTAATTGCAATCGCAATATAGGACGATGTCACTGGCAATCCCTTTCATGAGAAGCCTCAACTCATTCGCGACCATTATCAAAAAAGTCCGCTCACAGCCTCGATGTGACTTACGGCTGTCTCTCTCTTCTCCCTCCGACAGAAATCTTAACAACAATATTGCCTGAAACTAAAAATCCTACAAGTATATAATAACAACAAAGGCGGAAGTGACGAATCCGTAACATAAGTCATTTTAAAGAATACAAAAAGATGGTAATTCCAAGAAGTTTGCAAACAATCTAGGGCTGGGAGTGTGAAAATATGGAAGGTCCATTCGTAGATCTTTTAAAAATATTTTTTCTTGATGTAATGCTTTTAACTGAACTCCATTCAATGTACAATGTGCGCTGAGTGGGTTCATCAAAAATGTAGTGGTCTGAGAGGGTCATTAACCAGTGTGGCAGCTACATTCAAATGTAAGGTGTGCACCGAGGGAGCTGCAGATGGAGGAAATGTTGAGTTGGATCTTGGAGACGGCGTGAAGCTGGAAGGTGTGAAAACATTTTGCTACCTCGGAGACATGCTGAATGGAGAAGGTGGATCAGACTCGGCAACGGTTGCTAGAGTGAGATGTGCATGGAAGAAGTTTCGGGAACTGAGTGGCGTGCTGATGATGAGGGGAGTGTCGTTGAAGCTGAAGGGAAAGGTGTATGCTGCATGTGTGAGAAGTGTTATGATTTATGGGAGCGAGACATGGGTAATGAACGTAGAGCAGCAACGAAGGTTGGAAAGGGTGGAAATGCGAATGGTTCGACGGATGTGCGGAGTATCGTTGAGAGAGAGGAAGACAAATGATGAATTGCGAAAGATGATGGGAATAGAGCCTGTGATTGATGCTGTGAAGAGAAACAGGTTGAGATGGTTTGGTCATGTGTTGAGGAAGGATGAAAGTGACTGGTTGAGAAGAGTGATGGAAATGAATGTAGAAGGAAGTAGAGGACGGGGAAGACCGAGAAAGACTTGGCGAAAGATGGTGGAAGAAGAAATGCGGGCAAGGGGGTTAACAAGGGGAGATGCAGAAAATAGGGCAAAATGGAGAAGATTGTCATGGGGACCGCAAGGCTAACCCCCGCTCTAGTAGGGAAAATGGCCTTTAAAATGCATGTTGTTGTTGTTGTTGTTGTTTGTAATGGCCTCGTGTGTTAAACAATCTGATTGATCTGTTTGACTTACAAGAGTCAAAAGTACATGTCATACACGTATGCCAGGTTGGTTGTCATACACATACACATTAATTACTTGTAATTCAGGCTTGCTGTCATGTGCACTGCTGAAGCCTGACCACCTTTGTGTGTGGGTAGGCGTTTTACAAGATAGCTTCTTGCACATTGCTAAAGTTAATTCATTGACACACAAGTAGTTACACTGAGGTAGCTGCAGTGTACTACTAAGCAATTGGTAATTGTTTGTAATCATGCTTTGCTTTCTTTGATATCTTGACAGCCATAATATATGAGCTAATGTTCTTATAGTCCACACATTCGTTGTAGTTTCCTCTACTCTTTAGAGTCCATCTGGATTCTGGATTTTGACATCCTCAAAATACACCACGATTGACACCTTCATGTAGTGCCTGGGAATGTAGTTGGAGGTGTTTCTGGGATTGTCCGAATTAGAGTTGGATTGTCCAAGAACCCAGGCAGGTGCTATGCATTCTTTATTTTTATATTATAGATACCTAGATTTATTTTTCTGTTTCACACTTTTAACTTATTGAATAAAGGATGTACGAATGGACCTTGCATGTTATCACATTGCCAACCATACCTTGTTTGAAAACCTTTTGGCATTGCCATCCCGACATCTTTTTGCCTTTTTCAAAAATGCTTTTGATAATTATTGTTTCTTTCCTTGTTTGTTCTGTGAAGAGTGTGGACATGATATTTTTTTATTTACTTTACCATCATTTATTCACTCGTGTTTGAGTTCTTCTCAGATGATGTATATGTGGTCATATTTGTTGACATAAAATGGTGTACAGTAAAATATTGTACATTGCTTACAATATATTGTAGGCAATAACAATAACAGGACATACAGTTGTCTGCTATGATATATACAACATTGGAGTCTGTGTAAGCCCACACGGATAATGGAATAAGTTTGCCGTGGGGGGGCAGGCTATCGCAAAGACCCGTCCATCAGAAGATGCATATGATGCTTTGAAGTAATTTCTTGCTTTTTCCAAAGTTAAAGTACAAATATAAACATGAATGAAAACAAGCGTTTAATGCATATTTTCAAGATCCAGGAATCTGCCTTGGTGATGTAGCTTTGACCCCTGAATGCCACCCTAGCTCCCCTCTCCACAGCACACACTTTCCAACCAATGTCCACTCACTTGCAAAGATCAATTGACACTTCAGCGAATAATCTTGCAAGGTGTCTGATGGTGACTTGAGACTGAGGGGGAGGTACAAGAAACTTCCAAATTTAATGGCATTGTGATTCGAGCGTCGCCTTTAGGTCTGGGAGATTTGGGTCTGACAAGGGTCGATTCACACCTAATGACCGATGATGCTCAGCATTTAGAGCTTAGAGCACGGACAAGTCCCAAGGGTTGCAACCCATTGGGTAGGTAGGGATGGAGAGGGGTGGGTGGGAGAGATTTCTCCCTAAAAAATCCCCACTGACTACGGAGCAAAAGGTGACGCCGCCAGGTGGCATCACTTGCATCTATTGTGATCTCGGACATTATTTACCTCAAGGTCAGCTGTGTTTGTCTGATGTCAAGTCATGTGTTATCTGTTGTATCTATGTGTGTGTGTGTGCATGCGTGTGTGTGTGTGTGCATGTGTGTGTGTGCATGTGTTTGTGTGTGTGCATGTGTTTGTGTGTGTGCATGTGTTTCTATGTGTGCATATGTGTGTATTTGTGTGTGGTCATGTGTGTGTATGTGCATGCGTGCATGTGCGTGTATGTGTATGCGTGTGTGTGTGTGTGTGTGTGTGTGTGTGTGTGTGTGTGTGTGTGTGTGTGTGTGTGAGAGGCAACATTTCCATGAGCCTTAGCCTCTTTAGATGATATCTTAAATAATAGAATTTATATTTTAAAATCACAAATTATGGGAAAATTTTGTGGAAACTATTTCTGTTTTTAATAGATTGGTTTTTAATAGGGAAAGATTTAGATGGATATGTGTAATGTCACTGATTTGATTGAGAACAGAACACATGCTCCAGATGTCGGCCTTCACGCTGCAGGCACACCTGGATTCAACGGGAAAAATGGTTGACTTTTCAGATGATGTTTGTGTTTAGAGTCCATCTGAATTTTGGCATCCTCAAAATGCACCTCTCTTGACAACTTAAATGTAGTAAGTAATTAACCAGTCTTAAAGACGACGCTCTAATCACAATTCCATTAAATATGAAGTTTCTTGTCTCTCCCCTCAGTCTCAATTCACCATCAGACACCTTGTGAGATTATCTGCTGAGGTGTCATTTGATTTTTGAAAATGGATCATGGATTGTGATTTGAAGACATGAATCTTAACACAACCCCCCATTCTCAAACCCCTCCAAACTCAACTCCCACCGGCTATGTACTGCTCCAATCCCTTCCTCCCCCATGGGACAGCCAGTTATTCCATGTTGGATGTGTGGAGATGCTTTACAACATAACGAGGAGTGTCCTTTCCACCACCAAAGATAAGAGGGGGAATAAAATCACTTTCTGCCTTTTATTCTACACCTCTTTCTCTTTTTTCCATCCTTTCAGGAGTAAAGATCTTCCATGATTACAAGTAAAAGTTATAAGTAATGAGTACATCCTATGTAATGAGAATAACACAATGCTCACATTCTATGGCATCAGGAGATACTGAATGCCAGTGCATCTTAAAAGGGACACACCGTAATGCCATTTATCACACATTCAAAGACTTGTCAGTGGGAAGAAGAAAAAAAAAGCCAAGAATAATTATTACAAAGAATCCGTGAAAGATATGAAACAAAACACAAAATACAGAGGATACAACGTTTTTGAAGATTAAAACATAAAGCAATTGTGAAGATTAAAATAATTGAATGAAAAAGAAGAAGAACCACCTTTAGAGGCCATTTTTCCCCACAGAGTAGGGGTTGGCCTTTTTCAGGCACCGTGGTCCCCTTTTTGGAGCAATGTTTTATGGCCGGATGTCCTTCCTGCTGCCAACCCTGTTAGTCGCCTATTGCGACACACAGGGAATTACCAGTGAACTGGTACTCAATTTGCCGACCTCGGAAGGATGAACAGGCTGAGTTAACCCCCTGGCGTTAATTCAGCGATTGACTGGGATTCGAGCCCAGGATCCTAGGATCCCAAGCCAGCACCCTAACCACTAAGCCAACACCAGGCAACAATTAAAATAATTGAATGCAAATATATATATATATATATATACAGATACAGTTGTGGCCAAAAATATTGGCACCTTTGCACTTTTTTCAAAGTACAGTCACGTGAAAAAGTAAGTACACCCCGTGTAAAGTTTTGACTTTTTCAACATATTTCAACATACAGCTATTTGATCTTCATTTCAACAATATTGATAGATAAAGGTGATATAATATAACAAATATCATGAAACATTTACATTTTGTAGTCCATTGTATAATTTAAATAAACATAAATGCAAATTTCGCATGTGGAAAAAGTAAGTACACCCCGACATTTATCACTACTTCAAATACCTAAAATTAGAATCAGGTGCACCAGCTCAGGTGCAAATGATTAGAACATCGTTAGAGAGGATCTTGGAGGAACCTGTCTTATTTAAACCTCAGACATTTAGTTTGGTTTGCTCTTTGTTGTTGAAGTGTGCGGCGTCACCATGCCTAGATCAAAAGAGCTCCCTGAGGCCTTCAGAAAGAAGGTTATAGATGCCTATGAGTCTGGGAATGGATTTAAAAAGATCTCCAAACAATTTGAAATCAATCATTCGACTGTCTGGAAGATCATCTACAAGTGGAGAAGATTCCAAACAACTGCCAACTTGTTCAGGCCAGGCCGCCCCAGCAAGTTCAGCCCGGGAGCAGACCGCAAGATGCTGAAAGAAGTCTCTGAGAACCCCAGAATGTCATCACAGGACCGAGAGGTAGCTCTTGCCAATGTTGATGTCAAAGTGCATGAGTCTACCATTAGAAAGAGGCTGCACAAATTTGATCTACATGGGAGGTGTGCCAGGAGGAAACATTTGCTGTCCAGAAAGAACATCAGGGCAAGACTAAAGTTTGCCAATGAACACCTAGGCAAAGACCAGCACTTCTGGAACAATGTGCTCTGGACAGATGAGTCAAAGGTACAGCTATTTGGCCACAGTACCAGAAGACATGTTTGGCGAAAACCAAAGACAGCATTTGACCACAAGAACCTGATACCAACTGTAAAGCATGGTGGTGGAAATATTATGGTTTGCTGCATCAGGGCCTGGGCAGTTGACCATCATAGAATCCGCAACAATTCTTCATTGTACCAGAGGGTGCTTCAGGATAATGTGAGGCCATCTGCCGGAAAGTTGAAGCTCAACCGAAGGTGGACCTTGCAACATGACAATGATGCTAAACATACCAGTAAATCCACCAAGGAATGGCTGAAAAGAAAGAAATGGAGGGTTCTGGAATGGCCAAGTCAACGCCCGGATCTTAATTACATCGAGATGTTGTGGGGGGATTTGAAACGAGCTGTGCATGCAAGAAACCCCTCAAACATCGCACAGCTGAAAGAATTCTGCATGGAGGAGTGGGCAAAAATTTCTCCCAGTCGATGTCAGAGTCTGGTAGACAGTTATAAGAAATGCCTACTTGAGGTTGTTTCTGCCAAAGGGGGCAATACCACCTATTAGAGCCAAGGGTGTACTTACTTTTAACACAGAAGGAAATGGCATCTCTGTTAATTTTTTGTTGAATAAATTATTGCAACGTCAATATTTCATTGTTTTTTGTTCAATTAGATCACCTTTATCTTTATATACTGTTTAAATGAAGATCAAATATTGATATGTCCACATATGTTAAAAAGATTAAAAAATATTTCATTGGGTGTACTTACTTTTTCCACATGCGAAATTTGCATTTATGTTTATTTAAATTATACAATGGACTACAAAATGTAAATGTTTCATAATATTTGTTATATTATATCACCTTTATCTATCAATATTGTTAAAAAGAAGATCAAATAGCTGTATGGTGAAATATGTTGAAAAAGTCAAAACTTTACATGGGGTGTACTTACTTTTTCACGTGACTGTAACTCACAATGTTCCCGAAAAATAAGTTGTAATTGACAAAAGTATTTGGTCTCCACAATTCTTTATTTCACTGTTAATATTACAGAACCTTTGTTTTTGATTCAGAACTTCATATATCCTTTTAAATCAGAAAATAAAAAGAAATGGCATTGACAAAATTATTGACACCCAGACTTAATATTTGTTAGCACAACCTTTGGACAAAATAACTTCAGTCAAGCACTTCCTATATCCATGAATGAACTTCCTACACCTCTCTACTGGCAGTTTGGCCCACTCTTCTTGTGCAAACTCCTCCAGTTCTCCCAGATTTGAACGGTGCCTTCTCCCAACTGTTGTTTTCAGATCTCCCCACAGGTGTTCAATGGTATTTTCATCTGGACTCAATGCTGGCCACTTCAGAACAGTCCAGCGTTTTGTCTTGAACCATTCCTGGGTGCTTTTTGAAGTATGTTTTGGGTCATTGTCCTGCTGCAAGATCCATGACCTTTGACGGAGACCCAGCTTTCTGACACTGGGTATGAACATTGTGCTCCAAAATGCCTTGGTAATCTCCTGATTTCGTGATGCCATGCACACATTCAAGGCACCCAGTGACACAGGCAGCACTCAACCCCAAAACAACACTGAACCTCCTCCATGTTTGACTGTAGGAAAGGTGTTCTTTTCTTTGAAGGCTTCATTTTGTTATCTGTAAACATAGAGATGATGTGCTTTACCGCAAAGCTCTAATTTGGTCTCATCTGTCCACAGGACATTCTCTCAGAAGGATTATGGCTTGTTCAGGTGTGTTTTGGAAAACTCCAGTCAGGCTTTCCTATGTCTCTCTCTCAGCAGCATTGGGGTTCTCATGGGTCTCCTTTCATCGAGTTGGCGACGGATGGTGCAAGTTGAAACTGTTGTACCTTCTGTCTGAAGGTCAGCTTGAATCTGTTTAGCAGTTGATCGAGGTGCTTTCTCCACCATTCGGACAATCCTTTGCGGCAATCTTCAATCAAGCTTTCTCTTGCGGCCATGTCCAGGGAGGTTGACTGCATGTGCCATGGGCCTTAAACTTTCTGATAACATACGGTGGACACAGGAACATCAAGGTCTCCGGAGAAGGACTTGTCGCCTTGAGATTATTTGGATTGGCTACAATCTTGTGTCTGACCTCCTCAGACAATTCTCTGGTTTTCTTTCTTTTCTCCATGCTCATTGCAGTAAATACAGTGACACAAAACAGTAGAATGACTCCTTTTGTTCATTCAAACTGGTTGAATGAGTGATTTTTATATTGTAGATATTGCAGACACCTGCAACTCACCACAGGTGAGTTCAATTCCAACGTAAAGGAGTATCACCTGCTTGAAATCTAATTATTTCTAACAACTTCTAAGAGGTGCCAATAATATTGTCCGGGCCATTTTAGGATTTCTGTGTGGAATAAGCTAAGATTTAGTTTTTTTTTCAGCTTTATTGTTTTGTTCCACTGCAAATCAAAGTACTGCAAACCAAAGATATGTGGATCCACTGCTCCACTGCAAACCAAAGATATGTGGATACCAAAAGATTTTTTAATTTCAACAATTTTGTGGAAGAAATGGTGCATTATTTGAAAAAGTGCACTTCCCTGCAGAGCCTCCGCCCAGACATCTGTTAGCTGGGTGCCTGTTTTCCCATTCACATCATTACTGTGTGTTCCCTCATACGTGGTCGTTGTGACAATGACCGCTGTCTCCACTCCACAATTGCACTTCTCCCCTAGTTCTCCCGGCACAGATTATCGTGCCTCCCATTGAGTTATGCGCACTGCACACTAATCTACCACCGCACTGGAATCTCAGTCCTTCATCCTCTTCTGCCAGAGCCTGTTCTAACTCTCCCTAATCTCCTAGCCCTGGCTATTAAATCCTGCACTGGACTCTTCTGCCACTTACTTTATTACTCCCACCAGGGAGTAATGCGTTTAGCCATGTCCGTCCATGTTTGTGTGTGTGCGTATGTGTGTTCGTATGTTCTTGTGTTCGTGTGTTTGTGAACAAGATGGAACAGTTCTGAACGGATTTCGATGAAAGTTGGTGGGATGATTGCCCTTGGGATAAGGAAGAATTGATTAGTTTTTGGTGAAGCTCAGGATATTATTCCGGATCCAGGAATTTTTTGAAGGATTTTTTTACCATTGGAAGATAGGGCTCAGCAGCGGCCACCCACGGCAGGAGTATGCGCTCGACTGAGTGGCGTTCTAGTTTCCTCCTGTATCCTGCTCTTGGCACTGTTATCTATCTATAATTCCAGTAATCTCTGTGTGTTTGTTTGTATGTTTGTACGTTTGTACGTTTGTACGTTTGTTTGTTTGTCTGTGACCGCTGTTTCTCGACAACCACGGGTCCGATATACTTTTAACTTGCCAGGTATATTGCTGGGGACCCGAGGATGTGCCTTTTCAAGGTTTCATATTAATCGGACAATTACTTACCGAGCTATGTCCAAAAAACGATTCAACCAATCAGAGAGCAGCGAACTATCGCGTGTGCCGAACGTGGCGGACACACTCTGCCTCGGATGGCACATTTGAGAGCGTATTCATTTATTTCACGTTTGCAAACTATGTTGGCGCTATGTTGGCGTTAAACTATGTTTTAAAACTAATTAAAACCCCGGGGGGATTGTCACTGTACTCGCAAGCCGTTCGCCGTTCGCTTTGGCGTTGCGAATGGACCAAAACATTTCATGCACCAAACCATTTCATGTAAAGCGTTCGCCGTTCGCTTTGGCGTTGCAAATGGACCAAAACATTTCATGCACCAAACCATTTCATGTAAATAGAGGGGGGGATATAATTTTAGATATAGATATAGTACGGGCATGCCCTAGTATATATTAACTTCACATTGTTGAACTTTTGGAATTAAGTTTGAGACAAAATAAAATGGAGATGTCAATTTCCCGACCCGGATCGCAGTCAATGGAGTATCTTCTCTTCTGGACTTGGTTATGACAAACTTCCCTGCAAATGTCTGCTGCTCTTCTTCTGCTCCAATCGGTTCTTCTGATCATGTGCTTGTTAAAGTGGACATCTCTCTGGCCATTCTCAGAGAGCCTCCTCAGCGCCGACGAGTCTGGCATTTTACTCAGGCTGACTGGCACGGTCTGCAAGCAGCCATCAATCATCTGGACTGGTCTCCCATCTCTACTGCCTCGGACATCAATTCTTCCTGGGAATTCTTCCAAAGCAAACTGCCCTCTCTCATGCACAGATTTATCCCATCTCGTCTTCAGTTGTCTTACCCTTCCTCCCGTCCATGCTACACTGAATCTTGTGGTGAGGCAGTTGCCCTGAAACAACTTGCCTTTGCCTCTTGGAAGACGAATCCAACTGAAGGCAATCTCAGTTCCTTCCACCAAGCTCGGAACAAGTGTGTGTCTACCCTCAGGAGTGCCAGGAAGCACTATCTCTCCACACTCAAGATTGAACTCTCAAACCTGTCTCCTTCCTCCAAATCCTGGTGGCATCTGGTCAAATCCGTTTCTGGTGTTTGTTCCCCCTCCATCCCCTCCCTTACCTCAAATGGCTACACAGTTGACACCGCACGTGAAAAAGCCGAATGCCTCAACCCTGTGTTTGCCTCAAAATCTTGTGTCCCAAACCCATCTCTCTCTGTTCCCACCTTTCCCAGTCGAACATAACTGCTCCTGGACTCTGTGTCCTTCTCTCCTGACAAGGTGGAGAAGTTTTTGTCAAACCTCGACTCTGATTCTGCAACTGGACCAGACGGCATCAGCCCACGGGTCCTAAAACCCTGCTCTGTCACTCTATCTCACCCTCTCTCTGTTCTTTTCACCCTCTCTTTTGCTCAAGGTCATCGGCCAGCATCTTGGAAATCAGCAAACATCACCGCTTTACATAAAAAGATGCAAAAACAGATCCTTGCAATGACAGACCAATCAGCCTGCTTCCAATTATCAGCAAAGTCATGGAATCCATCATTGCTTTGGATATCAAATCCTTCCTCTTCTACAATGGCTTGATCTCAGATCATCAATTTGGATTCAGACCAGGTCATTCTACTCTGGACATGTTGCTTCTGCTGTCTCAACAATGGATGGAGGGCCTCAATGCCAAACAGGAAATCAGAGCTGTCTCACTTGACATATCACGTGCCTTCGATACGGTCTGGCACCCAGCTCTGCTTACAAAACTCTCCTCCTATGGTATCCATGGAAATCTCCACTCATGGCTTGCGGACTTCCTCTCTGGTCATAGGCAACGTGTGGCCCTGAATGGGTTTCTCTCATCTCCCCTTCCTGTTCAGGCTGGAGTTCCTCAAGGCAGTATTCTAGGCTCTGTGATTTTTCTGGTCTTCATCAATGATCTCTCTGACTCTCTTGAAAATCCTCTCTACCTCTTTGCTGATGACTCCACTCTCTGCCGTTCCATTCCTCATCCCTCAGATCGGCAGTCTGCAGCCTCCTCACTCTCTGCAGACCTGGACAAAATCACAGACTGGTCAAACAAGTGGAACATGTCTTTCAATCCTGACAAATCTCACACTCTTACTATGTCTCTCCGAAAAGACCGACTGGACAACCCTCCAATCTACTTTCTGATCAATCCTCTCCAAGAAGTTCTGTTATTCAAGCTTTTGGGTCTCACTACCTGCCATGATCTTTCTTGGGAAAACCACATTTGCAAGCTGGCCTCCAAAGCCAGTCGCCGACTGCGCATCCTCCGTCGTGCGAAGTCCTTCCTTGGCACACCTGATCTGCTCACCACATACAAGGCTTTCATCCGCAGCTCAATGAAATACTGTTCCCCCCTCTGGGCCGGTGCTCCTGCCTCACACCTAGCTCGGCTTCACGCTGTTGAAACCAATGCTTTCAGAATCATTGGAATCTCCTGCGATGAAGCTAACTCCGAGGGCCTTTCACTCACTCACCGCAGGCAGGTTGGTGGTCTTTCTGTCTTCTACCGAATTCCAACTTCTTTCCTCGAAGTCCTTGCAGTGTTCATATGTTTTATACCTCTCCCACCTCCCCCCAACCCCCCCTCCCACATTTCTCCCGATGTCCCTGCTCTCAAATGTTGTGTTTGTGTCCTTTCCCCTCTCTCCCTATCTTGTCTAACGCTCCCCTTATTTTTGTGTTTTATGTGTCGGTTTGACTTTCTGTGTGATTAATGTTAGCTATTTCACGAGCCTCGATCTTGTATCCAAAACAAATCTACAAAGTGGCAGATGCCTGGCACATTTGCAATTGATCTGTATCCTTTTTGTCAGATAATTATTGGAAGGTTATCCATGATTAATCTGACAGTTGAAAGCACTTCACAATATGTAATACAAGGCTTAGTCTTAAAACAGGTTACCATAAAGACAGGATCTTACAGTTGGTTTGCATGTTTAAATGAAGCTTGAGTAACATACCTCTGAGTATCTTGCAATTTGCATGTACACCTTCTTTCCTTATTACCTCATGTGCACGAAGCAAAAAGCGGGGTTAAGCAATTGTTTCAACTTGTCTGTCTGTCTGTCTGTCTGTCTGTTTACAGACATCAGTTTATGATAGAAGAATTTCTTTAATATTATAATTTCAATTTAATGGTTTATTTTGACACTGTAGAACATCAATCGGAGCATGGATTGGAACATGGACTTGCAGTTTAGTCTACTTTGGCTCTGAATTTGGCCACTTGCACAGAACCTCAGCCCGAGCGCGCATGCGCACGGAGGAGTGAGGTAATATTTTTAAGTCTGTCTGCCTGTCTGGCAGTCAAAGAAAATTGAAAATCATTCCAAACAGGAAACGTACTCTTTTAGTGACATCATAAAGGACACAAAGAATAGGCACGCACAACTAATACAACGTGTTAAATAAGGTGGTGTATAAGAGGCTGCATTAGCAGTGGTAAGCTTCCGAAAAAAGTTTTTTCCTTCTGCAACCTTCAAAATCTTTATTTTATTTCAACTGGAATATATACCCTGGTGTTGGGCTAGCGGCTAGGGTGCCGGCTTAGGATCCTAGGATCCTGGGTTCGAATCCCGGTCGATCGCTGAATTAACGCCAGGGGGGTTGACTCAGCCTGTCATCCTTCCGAGGTCGGCTAATTGAGTACCAGTTCACTGGTAATTCTCTGCTTGTCGTTAAAGGCGGCAAAAAGGGTTGGCGTCAGGAAGGGCATCCGGCCGTAAAACATTGCTTCAAAAAGGGGACCGAAAAACAACAACAACCACGGTTCCCGAAAAAGGCCAACCCCCGCTTTGCGGGGAAAAATGGCCTCTAAAGGTGGTTATATATATTTTTTATAACTGAAATATATACATGAACACTGCAGAACAAAATCACCTTCTCGCCACTTCTAAAAACCTTTAGTTTAACAGTATTTGGACAAGATATTACGGCATTTTACGTCATCTCGACCCATCAAATTTAACGCTTGCTCTCTCAGACAAAATGGCGGTTTGGAGTAAATTTAGATCGTGCTCTGAAATGCAATACGCAAGAGTATAAAACACCCTTCCCTTGTCCTTTTTTTTTTTCAAGACTGCACGTGTTAAGGTGTCCTATGTTTTATGGAAGTTTTCCATACCCAAGACTTTAGTTTTCTCATACAATGGAAGCACCACTGATCTCACTGGGAGTAGAAACTGATCTGCATGATCCCAGTTTTATTTGAATCATGAGTTTTAAGTTTGAATATGTTTTGTGCTGTAACATTCACGACAAAAAGAAAGTCAATGATGACCAAACATTTTTGTGATGGTTTACTATGAGAAGGGATAATAATCGCAATCCAATGGGGGGAAATCCTTGTCGGTGGGAACTGCTGGTCCCATCCTTGCTTATCAATGATAATAATGAACAAATTGCGAAGTCGTGAACCAATTGATCATGCCCATCTATTGGACATGGAGATAATCTCTTTTCAATGTCATTCAAGTCACTCCTGAACTGCATGGGATGCATTGCTTCTGACGTCGATGCATTGCTTGTTGTAGATAATTGCTTTTGATACATCATCTTTCATAAGGAGTCTTCCAGGAAATCATGCCTCATTCAAACTCCCTTTTGATAAACATGCATCGAATGTCTCCTTGGCATGTTGGTGTCTCTGTTAACATGGACGTCAAACTCCAGTGACCACCAAAGTCTGTATATTTTTATGCTCGCTTCACATTTCATGTAGTTTTATGATGTATTGCGGCACACAGATTCCTGTTGGTGTCCAGTAATCATTTAAATAGATCCTCACGAGCTTTTGGAGGCAAGTCCCAATTCCTATAGGTGCACAAGTACATTGCTTTGCACTTTTTATTGTTTGCAATGAAATTATGTTTTTAAACATCTTTCAGAACTCCAAAAGGCTTGCCCTTGGCCTACTCCTGTACTTTTTGTTCCGAATGCAACTCCTCGGTGCCAATGCAATGCGCTGAAATTAGTTATCGGGATCACGCCCTCTCTCTTACATTTTCATTCTTTTTTTTTTTCCATTCTATCTTTGTATTTTCCCAGTAGAATGAATTGGAAGTAAGTTAATTTGAGTGGAGCTGTAGAAGCACTGCACGTTTTAGTTACATGATGCACATTTTACGAGCCAGTCATAGAGGTTATCTACACGTGATGAACCCACCCAAGTATATAAAAAAATAACCACCTTTAGAGGCCATTTTTCCCCGCAAAGCGGGGGTTGGCCTTTTTCGGGAACCGTGGTTGTTGTTGTTTTTTGGTCCCCTTTCTGAAGCAATGTTTTACGGCCGGATGCCCTTCCTGACGCCAACCCTTTTTGCCGCCTTTAACGACAACCACCCAAGTATGACAGATTGTTTTTGATCCACCCCCCTGTATCCCTTGTAATCCATTCTCCCACTTTACCCCTATCCTTTACCCCTGTATCCTGTACCACTCCTATGCCCTCCAACTGCGCTCCCTTTCTTCCCCTACTTCTCCCCTTTTCCCCAACTTCCCTTTACAATTCAGTTTATGACATATCCTTTTCCATTTATAATGAAGGACTAGTCTAGCTGGTGAAGGCTATAGTGTTGACCTGCGGAGGCAGACAGGTACAACAATGGATTAAATCAACAGAGCATTCTTTTTCTTCTTTCGTAGTCAGTACATGGCTGTGGGTAGCATCATTTGCTGGGGGCAGAGTTAAGCTGCTGATGCAGTGCCCCCTGTAGGTTAGAGCAGCAATTTAGAAATTTGCCAGGGTGCCGGCGATAGCCCACATACTCTTCACAAAAAAACACCATGAGATCTTTAATGTCCACCAACTAATGCTGGCAAACCGGATGCCCCGTTTTCATACTTGTTGGCCCCCACCTTATGAGGGAGGCCTTTTTTATACAAAAAAAATAAATCAAAACATTAAAAAGCTTGGGACACACGCCTTAACCCGACGGCCAAAGTACACAGTCCAACAAGACTGTCTTATGAGCATACACATGCACCTCCGACCACGGCCCAGAATTCAGGGTCATACAATTGGACCACTCTTCAATAGGAGTAGGTCCCCATTACAGGGAGGAGCAGGAGCTCCTCCCCAAAGGAGACTGGTTAAACGCTACATTTTTTTTAATATTTTTTTTTTTGTATACTGAATCGAGGCTCGTGAAAGAGCTAACATTTATTTCACAAACAAATCAACCAGACAAACAAAATATACAAAAAGAGGGAGCGTAAGCCAAGATGGGGAGAGAAGGGGAAGCACACAACCACAACATTTGAGAGCAGGGAGAAGTGTGGGAGGGAGAGGGCTTGGGGGCAGGAGGCGTGGGAAGGGGAGGGGGGGGGGGGGGAGAGGTATAAAACACATGGGGACCGAAATTAGCGGGGGTAGAAAAGATCAAGGTTTTGGATGGGGGAGGATAAGAGATGGTGGTGAACAATGCATTAAGTACCAGGAAGCAAGTGCCAAAACAACTATTGCTGCATGCGTCCTGAACAACAGGAAGTGTCTGGTATGCATAGCATTGTCTGAGGTGCACAAAACAGTTCTAGGGGTAAATGTAAATAGTAGGCAGGGTAGACAAACATAAGAGAGAGACTTTTGCTGGAAGATTGGGTGAGGGGAAGAATGGGAGCAAGAGGAAGATGAGTAGGACACACACAATAAATAAGCTGAATACAAACTCATATACGAGTACTGCAAGAATGAGACTGAAAGAAGATGATGAGAATTCCAGAAATGAAACAGCAACAGAACAAAAACGTGAGATGTGTGTAGAGGAAGTGGAGAGAAAACACATGTAACCCGGAGAGGAAGATGTGAGCTTGGAGAGGGTTAATGAGGGTAGAAAATATCATGAGTATGGATGGTGAATGACCCGAAGAAGTGGTGAATAGACATTTTGAAGCCCTGGAGGGAAGATGTCTTAGCCCGCTCTCGCTGCACCTCTCCCCCACCTCCTTCCCGCCACCACCCCACTGGTCTGGGTTTTATCATCACAGAACATACAACAGTCGCACTATTGGAAAACAAGTTTGTGCTCTTTTAGAGGTTACGAGTTTGTCATTGCTGACTTTACTAGATTATTAAGATTGTAAATGTAACATTCATCCACGGCTAAGAAACAATGGTTAATGCTCTGGTGGTATGATGTGAAATTGTTTCGAGATAGGATCTGCTCCTATGACTATCGTCCATCATCGAAACAACCGATCAGTCTGTATACACCGATCAGTCTGTATACACCGATCAGTCTGTACACACCGATCAGTCTGTATACACCGATCAGTCTGTATACACCGATCAGTCTGTATACACCGATCAGTTTGTATACACCGATCAGTCTGTATACACCGATCAGTTTGTATACACCGATCAGTCTGTATACACCGATCAGTTTGTATACACCGATCAGTTTGTATACACCGATCAGTTTCTATACACCGATCAGTCTGTATGCACCGATCAGTCTGTATACACCGATCAGTCTGTATACACCGATCAGTTTGTATACACCGATCAGTTTGTATACACCGATCAGTCTGTATACACCGATCAGTCTGTATACACCGATCAGTCTGTATACACCGATCAGTTTGTATACACCGATCAGTCTGTATACACCGATCAGTTTGTATACACCGATCAGTCTGTATACACCGATCAGTTTGTATACACCGATCAGTTTGTATACACCGATCAGTCTGTATACACCGATCAGTTTGTATACACCGATCAGTCTATGCACCGATCAGTCTGTATACACCGATCAGTCTGTATACACCGATCAGTTTGTATACACCGATCAGTCTGTATACACCGATCAGTCTGTATACACCGATCAGTCTGTATACACCGATCAGTCTGTATACACTGATCAGTCTGTATACACCGATCAGTTTGTATACACCTTAGTGAGAATCCTATAAATGGATAGATTAATAATTGTCTTTCATTCCAGGAATGATATGATACTGAAACATGAAGATACAGGAAGACAAAGCATGCTGTACTTTTATACAGGAAGCAGAATTACGAAGCAAAGTCTCTAAAGTAAATTTTTTATGTCAACATGAATACATTTTACACACAAAATCAATATATGAAATAACTGATCAACGATCAGTCTTCCCTGCACTGTTCAATAACAGCAACCTCTTTGATGGTGTGCCTCTGTTGTTACCTCCGTCACCGAGGGTGGGAAGAGGTTATGTTTCACCCATCTGTTTGGTTTGTTTCTGAACATGATATGTCAAAAAGTTGTGGATGGATTGAGACGAAATTTGGTGAAGGGGTTGGGTTTGTGACACGGTTTAAATGATTAGATTTTGGGAAAGATCCAAATCCGGATCTGGATCCGATAACTTTTTCAAGTGATTCTTCACCATTGACAGAGATGGCAAAAAGTGATATATAGCACGATATGTCAAAAAGTTGTGGATGAGTTATGACAAAACTTGGTAGATGAGTTGGGTAAGTGACAAGACCAAGCCGATTAGATTTTTGTTCAGATCCGAATCCATATCTGACCTATCAATGGGATCCAAAACGTAAACTGTTCAGTCTGGTGGATGTATGTGCTCTACCAAGTGTCGCTGTAGTTTTTACTGCCTCTCCTCGTCTAGCTTCTTCTGCTCTCAATCCTCTAACCCTCTCCAGCTCTTTCACAGTGCACAGGTTCTTCCAGTAACACCTTGTGCTTAGACTCCCAAAATCCAGGCACCCACCACTTTTTTCCCTGTTTGTAGATCTGCCTTCCAAATATGGTTCAATTACACTCTCCCGTCCATGGCTTCAAGTGATTGGCATACTACCATGTCATGCCATCCCTATCTGCAATATATTCTACCCCATTGACCTTCCCATCCCAACGCTCTTATTTGCAGGTATTTCTCTGCTTCTCTCTATGTTTTCCTTCCCCCCCCCCCCCCCCCCCCCCCCCCCTCAGAGCCCATATTCGAACCCTGGTGTTGGGCTAGCGGCTAGGGTGCCGGCTTAGGATCCTTGGATCCTGGGTTCGAATCCCGGTCAATCGCTGAATTAACGCCAGGGGGGTTGACTCAGCCTGTCATCCTTCCGAGGTCGGCTAATTGAGTACCAGCTCACTGGTAATTCCCTGTTTGTCGTTAAAGGCGGCAAAAAGGGTTGGCGTCAGGAAGGGCATCCGGCCGTAAAACATTGCTTCAAAAAGGGGACCAAAAACAACAACAACCATGGTTCCCGAAAAAGGCCAACCCCCCCGCTTTGCGGGGAAAAATGGCCTCTAAAGGTGTTTTTTTTTTTTTTTCTCTATGTTTCCTTCCCACCTCTCTCTCTTTCTCTCTTCCTCCTCTTTTCCTCTTCATGAATTCCCTTAATTGTTAAGTCCAACTGTGCCCCACTGCCCTACTGCCAGTACATTGCCTTTTACCCTCTGCTCACCCTTCCCTGACCCTCAATGTGGTTTAGAAACCCTCTTCAGCCTCTCACTGTACTATCTACCAAAGCAGCTTGTGGCGCAGCTCCTAAAGTTTGTCTTTACTTTACATTTCCGTTCTGTACCTTCATTCCGAAAGGATGGAGTCATGTTGGCACTGCTCTTATCTGGAAAAAGCTGACTATCTTACCAAAGTCTTAATTGGAAAGGCCAAGATCCCGAACCCCTCCATTCTCTTACCCACTCCTCCCCTCTAAAAACTGCTCTCTGTATCATGTGACCTTTGCTCTTATTTTGGGATGTTAATAGTCATTCTTTCAACATCTTCTGCAAATTCTACTGCCTTCATCTTGGAAAGTTACAAATGTCAACCCCATTCACAAGATGGTTTCCAACTTTGATCCACTCAAGCACAAAGCAGTCAGCCTTCTCCACATCATAAGTGAAGTGATAAAATCTATAATTGCTGCAGACCTTAGGCATTGTTTATTTTACAACTCATTAATCTCTGATCATAGCTTCTATACTTATCTGATCCGAGATTATACACTACATGGCCAAAAGTATGTGGACACCCCTTCTAATTAGTGGATTCTGCTATTTCAGCCACACCACTTGCTGACAGGTATATATAATCAAGCACACACCCATGCAATCTCCATAGACAAACATTGGCAGTAGAATGGGCCGTACTGAAGAGCTCAGTGACTTTCAACGTGGCACCGTCATAGGATGGCACCTTTCCAACAAGTCAGTTCGTCAATTTTCTGCCCTGCTGGAGCTTCCCCGGTCAACTGCAAGTGCTGTTATTGTGAAGTGGAAACGTCTAGGAGCAACAACAGCTCAGCCACGAAGTGGTAGGCCACACAAGCTCACAGAACAGAATCCGCTGAGTGCTGAAGCACATAACGCGTAAAAATCGTCTGTCCTCGGTTGCAACACCCACAACTGAGTTCAAACTGCTGCTGGTAGCAATGTCAGCACAACAACTGTTTGTCGGGAGCTTCATGAAATGAGTTTCCATGGCCGAGCAGCAGCACATAAGCCTAAGATCACCATGCGCAATGCCAAGCGTCGGCTGGAGTGGTGCAAAGCTCGCTGCAATTGGACTCTGGAGCAGTGGAAACGTGTTCTCTGGAGTGATGAATCACGCTTCACCATCTAGCAGTCTGACGGACGAATCTGGGTTTGGCGGATGCCAGGAGAACACTACCGGCCCGAATGCATAGTGCCAACTGTGAAGTTTGGTGGAGGAGGAATAACGTTCTGGGGCTCTTTTTCATGGTTTGGGCTAGGCCCCTTAGCTGCAGTGAAGGGAAATCTTAATGCTACAACATACAATGACATTCTAGACGATTGTGTGCTTCCAACTTTGTGGCAACAGTTTGGGGAAGGCCCTTTCCTGTTTCAACATGACAATGCCCCCGTGCACAAAGCGAGGTCCATACAGAAATGGTTTGTCAAGATCGGTGTGGAAGAACTTGTCTGGCCTGCACAAAGCCCTGACCTCAACCCCATCGAACACCTTTGGGATGAATTGGAACGCCGACTGCGAGCCAGGCCTAATCGCCCAACATCAGTGCCCGACGTCACGAATGCTCTTGTGGCTGAATGGAAGCAAATCCCCGCAGCAATGTTCCAACATCTAGTGGAAAGCCTTCCCAGAAGAGAAGAGTGGAGGCTGTTATAGCAGCAAAGGGGGGGGGGGGGGGGGGGGGGGGGAAACCAACTCCTTATTAATGTCCATTATTTTGGAATGAGATGTGTGATGTTCCGGTGTCCACATACTTTTGGCCATGTAATGTAGCTTCTGCCCAGCTGTTCTGCCATGGAAATATTGCTTATTGAGCCAATAAGGGAGAGATGAAATCCATATTATAAAAGGAGCCGTGTCTGTCTGTCTGTTTGTTACTTGGCAAAAAAAATAAAATTCTTGACATGTATGTTGATCACTCGTGTGTGTGTGTGTGTGTGTTTGTGAGGGAGTGAGTGAGCATGTGTGTGTGTGTGTGTGTGTGTGTGTGTGTGTGTGTGTGTGTGTGTGTGTGTGTGTGTGTGTGTGTGTGTGTCCGTCCCCGCTCACTTATACTTGCCTACAAGTCACAATTTTAAACCAATCTTCAGGAAACTTCACCAAATGGTATATAGAGTTCATGGTCTGACAAAATCCTGTCTATTTTTGAGGTCAAAAGGTCAACATAGGCCAAAGGTCAACCACTTTTTTTTCAAATTTCTAAAATCCTCAATTTTCATCCGATTGAATTGAAATTTGAATAGGATTTTCATATCAGCTAACTGAATTCAACCATCAACTATTGTTGAGATCAGCATTGGCCAAAAGGTCAACATCGGCCAAAGGTCAACAATTTCAAATTTCTAAAATCCTCAATTTTCATCTGATTGATTTGAAAACTGAATAGGATTTGCATATCAGCTTAGTGAAACCAACCACCAACTATTTTTAGGTCAACATAGGCCAAATTTCTAAAATTGTCAATTTTCATCCGATTAACTTAAAATTTGAAGATGATTTGCATATCAGGTCACTGAATTCAACCACTAATTATTTTTGAGGTCAAAAGGATGCTCTACTGAGTGCCATTCTACTTTGTTCTGTTTTGCCAAGTGTCGCTCTATGAGTGATTTTTCATCTGTTTGTTTGTTTGTCATGTTATAACTTGAGAACGGATTAACGGATTTCAATAAATCTAACTACGGTGGATTTAGGTAACCCCCGGGAGTGTTTGTGATCCAAAAAAAAATATTTAATTTTTTTATGGGTACATGGACACGCGTGTCACAACTGCAAATGCCAACACGTGACATTGGTTATCCCTGCACGGAAAGCAGGATCTCCCAGGAATCCTTTTTTTTTCTTCCCCCTTAGATTAGCCATCGCACCAAAGATTGGCATTTCTGTCAGCGATGCAACGTGTCTTATATTCTAGTATATCTTAAATGAGAGATCGTGGCTATCTCTCTGGATTTATCTCGAGCTATCAGTACTATCCAGTACCCAGCTTGACTTTCCAAGTTGTCTCATATTGGTATTCAGGGGCCCTTCCTTGAATGTCTTTGAGATTTTATCGAGTGAAAACAATGTGCTGTTCTTGGTCACATTCTGTCTCAAGATATGCTGGTTGAGGATGGTGTCCTGCGCATGTTGCACAAAGTGAGGTTAAGCAATACGTGACTTTCAAAATGATGTATGAATGCTAACGAGCCTTTTGTGCATGTGCTGTGTATGCGTTTTCTGTGGCTCGGTTTTCCTCGCCGGGCACTTTTAACCTGCTGTTGCTAGCATGAAATCTATAACTGAAATAGTCTTTTATTTAACATAATTTTCAGGATTTAGACGACATAGTGGCAACTTCAAAATGGTTAACCATAATTTATTGTTCTGTTCCTGAATGCAAATTGTACCGCCGGAAAAAAAGGATATACGAGAAATATCCGTAGATGAGAGGATTCGAGTTTGTAGCTTTTACTGTTAATACAATTATCCAGCAAAAGCCGTGGATATATAACACACACACACACACACACACACACACACACACACACACACACACACACACACACACACACACACACACACACACACACACACACACACACACACACACACACACACACACACACACACACACACACACACACACACACACACACACACACACACTTCTCCCTTTAGCAATCGATGCAAAATCTAGTATAATTTATCTTGCGGCCCGAAACCAAACAAAACTATATATTTATAATGACCCTCAGAGCCCATAGAGCAGTGGTTCTTAACCTTTTTAAAGGCGCCAAACCCTAACGAAACCCACCGAACACTCGCAGAACCCCTCAAATTTGACCAAAAAAATAAGAAGAATTGCATCTTAATGCGTTTTCTGTTCTTCTTTTCGGGAGGCGATCTGGGAAATGCTTGGTTTTGTTTTGGCAAGGGCCACCCTCAAATCATTTTCGCATGCAAGCCTGCTCCTTTTCTTTGTTTTAATGTCCACCAATTTCAAAAACGCATGATCGCAGAGATACGTTGTAACGAACGGCGTGAGGATCTCAAGGGCAATTTTAGCGATGTGATGACACCCTTCCATTTACCGGCACCAAAACGTTGACAGCGTTATTGTGCCGAAGAGTTGTTGTTGAGACTGGCTTTGCTGAAGTTTGATGAGGTCGTCGAGGTATTGGTCGTTGACATCTGCCGTTGCAACGTCGAAAGTAAACGGCTGCCGCACCCATGTTGGGTATTGCTCTTGGTCGGGGAAGTAGCCGTCGAATGACATTCTCAGCTCATCCAAGTGTGTGGCAATCGCTTGCTTCAGCTCACCCGGTACAGTAGTGCCTCCAACTTCAGACTCATCTTCGATCCCGCTCACGCACTCGTCCAGCAGCGAAAAGTTCGCGAAGTTGTCGTTCTCTGTTCGCCGCCTCCACAACGGTAACTTCTTTCGGAAAGCGCTCAGCTTTTCTTCAGATTCGATGACATTCACTCCACTGCCCTGCATCTGGCAATTGAGATGATTGAGTGCGTCGAAGATGTCAGCCAAGTACGCCAAGGCGAGGATGAACTCTGACTCTTGGCAGTGTGTTGCATGGCAATGCTGGTGTTCTCGCAAAAACAGGGCTAATTCTACATGCAAGGCAAAAACACGGCTCACTACCTTCCATCGTGATAACCATCGAAGGTTAGAGTGGTGGAGAAGGACTTCGAATTCAGAGCCGATTTCATTGCACAGCTCTTTGAAGATGCGATGATTCAGAGCACGGCTTCGCACGTAATTCACAGTTTCAACGACGATTTTCAGAACATTGGCCAGTTTTGGAGGCAGGGTTTTTGATGCCAGCGCCTGTCTGTGCAGGACGCAGTGCGTGACGATGATGTGTGGTGCATCGGCCTTCACCAGCGCTCCAAAACCGGAGTTGCATCCCAGCATGGCTGGAGCTCCGTCCGAGCAAACTGCAGACACCATGTTCCACGAGAGGCCGTTGCTTCTGAAGAAGTAGTCCACAAGCTTCTTCACGTCAGCTGCCTTCGTCGTTGTTGTGAGAGGCTTGCAGAACAGAAAGTCTTTCTTGATCTCGTCTCCTTTGACATAACGCACAAATAAGATGAGCTGGCTCAAATTCGAAACGTCGTTGGTCTCGTTGAGTTGAAGGCTGAATTTTGTCGGGCTCGCGACTAAATCTGCAACTACCTGGGCGAGGATGTCGTCGCTCATGTCGTCGATTCTGCATCTCATGGTGTCCTTTGAGAGTGGAACAAGAGACAACTTGTTTTCAGCAGCTTTTCCCAGCATGATGTCGGCCATCTTCAACGCGGCCGGTTTGATGAGTGTCTCGCCAATGGTGTGCGGTTTGCCCTGCTTTGCGATCAGGTACGCAACTTCATACGACGCGGTGACGATCGGTTTGTCAATTATAACGAAGCCGAGAGTGGGCAAGGTAGCACTTGCGTCGAATCGGACTCTCTTCAATTTGAATTCATCCAGCGTTGCGGCTTTGTACTGCCCCTCGCCGTGCAGTTTTTTGAAGTGTTCCCATAGTTTTGCTGGTGCTAGGCTGGAGTTGCTCAACTTGACATTGCAAAGCATGCATTGAGGACGCTGACTTCCGTCCCGTTCCGTCAAACACGTGAACCCGTACCGCACGTAATCCTCCGACCACTTCCTTTTTTTGCTCGACATACTGCAAAAAAAAGAAAAAAAAAGTAACAAACTGATCTTAATTGAGTTGGGGCAAATAATTATCTGACAAAATTTAAAAAAGGAACATGCTTAAATATAATCAGTAACCCTCTGAAAACTGAGAAATTTTAACGAAGAAAACATAACTTATAGTTACGATGATGGGATTTATTATCTACTCAACTCTATGTCACCTCAAATCCCATTATAATATTACATAGAAAACTGCAAATTGTTAGTTTTGAATTGCGACCAAAGGAGTTATATCACCTCCACCTAATTTTCTGAGTAATTCAATCATATTTTATAATCACCATCCACTTTTGACTTTAATATAACTCTGAACCCGCCCTGCATATCCACAAACATTTCCAACTTACTTTTCAATGAATCAGTAACTCCAAAATAAGGTGTGAGGCAAGCTAATCAGACGCTTCTCCTTTTCTCTCTCTCTTTTTCTTTCTCTCTTTTGGCCACAACACCACAACCACAACAACGACGAAGGCAGCTGACGTGAAGAAGCTTGTGGACGACTTCTTCAGAAGCAACGGCCTCTCGTGGAACATGGTGTCTGCAGTTTGCTTGGACGGAGCTCCAGCCATGCTGGGATGCAACTCCCGTTTTGGAGTGCTGGTGAAGGCCGATGCACCACACATCATCGTCACGCACTGCGTCCTGCACAGACACGCTGCATCCTGCACAGACATTTTTTTTTCTCTCTCTCTCTCTCTCTCTCTCTCTCTCTCTCTCTCTCTCTCTCTCTCCCTCTCTCTCTCTATCTATCTATCTATCTATCTATCTATCTACCTATCTATCTCTCTCTATCTCTCTCTATCTTTCTCTATCTCTCTCTATCTCTCTCTATCTCTCTCTATCTCTCTATCTCTCTCTCTCTCTCTCTCTCTCTCCCTCTCACACACACACACACACACACACACACACACACACACACACACACACACACACACGGACAGACGCTTCTCCTTTTAGCAATAGATGCAAAATCTAGTATAATTTATCTTGCGGCCTCGAAACCAAACAAAACAATATATTTATATTGACCCTCAGAACCCATGGAGCATCCACTCCAACCCACCCCGCCCAACCCCACCCCTGACTCCTCTCATGACGTACGGCACACGGCAAGCTAATCGAGGCTATTCACTGGAATTTCCGAACACCTGCAAAGTCCAAAATCCAGTAAGTAAGTAAGTAAGCAAGTAAGCACCATCAACAGAATAATTAGCAAATTGCTCATTGATCCAACTTACTACAGTCAGTGTGAAACAACTTATCTTAAACACAGACCAGAGAAACCATGAATGGGATGGGAATACAATTACAAATAACATTTCCATTTGTTCATAACATACATAGCAAAATAATAATAATATTAATAATAAGCGTAATTACACATGGATTCAAAATTGATATAAAACTAAAAACAACAAAAAAAACAAATTGCAATGCGTTTCAGAGGACCTCCGCCGAACCCCTGAGACTGGCTCACTGAACCCCTGGGGTTCGGTCGAACCCAGGTTAAGAACCACGGCCATAGAGCGTCCACTCCAACCCACCCCGCCCCTCCCCATAATTTTCAGGATTTAGACGACATAGTGGCAATTTCAAAATGGTTAACCATAATTTATTGTTCTGTTCCTGAATGCAAATTGGACTTGCGGAAATATAGGTAGAAGGGAAATATCCGTAGATGAGAGGATTCGAGTTCGTATCTTTTCCTGTTATTACAATTATCGAGTAGAAGCCGTGGATATAATTTTTGCTCTCTCTCTCTCTCTCTCTCTCTCTCTCTCTCTCTCCTCTCTCTCTCTCTCTCTCTCTCTGTCTCTCTGTCTCTCTCTCTCTCTGTCACACTCTCACACTCTCACACTCTCACACTCTCACACTCTCTGTCTCTCTGTCTCTCTGTCTCTCTGTCACACTCTCACACTCTCACACTCTCACACTCTCACACTCTCTGTCTCTCTGTCTCTCTGTCTCTCTGTCTCTCTGTCTCTCACTCTCTCACTCTCTCACTCTCTCACTCTCTCACTCTCTCACTCTCTCACTCTCACTCTCACACACACACACACACACACAGACAGAGACAGACGCTTCTCTTTTTAGCAATATATGCAAAATCTAGTATAATTTATCTTGTGGCCCCGAAACCAAACAAAACAATATATTTATAATGACCCTCAGAGCCCATAGAGCATCCACTCCAACCCACCCCGCCCATCCCCACCCCTGACTCCTCTCAAACATGCTTAATAATAAATATCATAATTTTAAACTTACCCTGGTGCATTGACAAGCCACAAATATAACCTTCCCATCAGTGTTAAGAAGTAACCAAACCAGAATCCGCATCTCCCTCTGGGAATCTGCCTGAATTCTGGTAATTACGGCATCGTATTTGCAATAGCAGACACCCACTAAACAAAGAGAAAAAGGCATGAAATGTCATAGCCCCCGTGATTTTAGTAATTTTACTGTAGAGATTTAAAGGCCGCCAGTCAGCCATCTTTGGTCGGATTACAAAACAAAATCGTCTACATATGTATACTCTCATGTCTTGTCTTTCTGCCAAGTTTGAACAAAATCGGTCCATGTATAATGAGAAATGGTTGGGGAAATGTTTATAAGGAACAAAATGGCCACCTGTCGGCCATTTTAGATCTGATCTTGAAAAAATATGAAGTGCATATGTAAGCCATCATTCATTATCTGTGTTCCAAGTTTGAACAAGATCGGTAAATGCATGTCCGAGAAATGATTGAGGACGTGTTCAACATCAAGTTTTTCTTACAACTAAAATGGCTGCCAGTCGGCCACCTTTGATCGCATCACAAAGCAAAATGATGCTCTTATGTATACCATAATATGTTGCCTTTCTGCCACGTATGAACAAAATTGGTCCATACATGTCCTAGATATGGTTGCGGACGCATTCATGGACGGACGAGACGAGACCCAATCCATAAGCCCCCATTTCGGACTAAGTCCAACGGGGGCGAATAAGTCACCAAGCCTGCCTGCTACGTTCCCACGAGGTGATCATGCAAAGTCCACTCATTGGCAATGATGGTCGAAGCTTTGGGTAGAACGCACCCATTTATGAACCTTTAGGCCTTACACCGGTCCACTTTAGCTCTGGGTTTATCAAATTATATGGCGTCTCGTTCTAAGCACGCATACGCACCGTCGTAAAACAATTGCTTCAGTCTGTCTTCCTGACTGGCAGTCAAACAAAAGTGAAACTCATTCTAAACAGGAAACTTACTGTTTTTAGGGATATCTTAAAATACACAAACAACAGGCACGAATAACTAATTTAACGTGTTAAATAAGGTGGTATAATAGATTGTGCATCAGTGGTGGTAAACCTCTGAATATTTTTTGTCCAAAGCCTTTAATGCATTTATTATGCCTCCGCCGACAAAGTCGCCTTAGGCATTATGTTTTCGGGTTGTCCGTCCGTACTTCCGTCCGTCCATACGACCGTCCGTCCGTATGGGCTAAACCTCGTTTTTCTCAGCAACCATATGTCAGATTGAGACGAAACTTTCAGGGTAGGAGTGACACCCATGCAGAATGTTTTGATGATAATTGTGACGTCATATGTCACGTGGTATGGCAGCCATCTTGGATTAAAAGCAAATAATTAAATAATTATTTCTCGGAAACCGCTGAATTGAAAAATTTGAAACTTGGCACATTGTCAAGCACTCCCAATGGGGAACAAAAGCATGATAATGATATCATAGGTGAAGTGGTATACCAGCCAAAAATGTTTTAATCGAATTCCTTATCCTAAAAATCTGAAATTGCATGCACATGATCTATGACCCATATGTATTGAAATATTAAATTTATGACATCATAGGTCACATGGTTTGGCAGCCATTTTGGATTGAAGGAAAATATTAAGTAATTGTATTTCTGAAACCGCTCACCCTATCGATGCAAAATTTTACAAATATCATCTAACAGCACTGTTGCATATACAGACTTGGCATTTAATATGGAATATTTTTTTTTTCTTGACTTGGGTTTACTTTCTGAACTCGGTATATCAATCTGATGAGTTTCTTTTACGCTTCGGTGATTTCTTTGTTAAAAGAACCATGTCACTGATTGTCTGTCGCAGCAAGAAGTCAATAACAGGATTATATCACAGGTGGCGTGACAAAATGTACGGACAGGTACATTTGACGATTGGCTTCACAATCGGGTATATAAGGGTTGTTGCGTTCTGTATTAGTGGAACACAACTGCTGCACATCTACAAAAGTTATTGCTGCTTCACCTGGAGATGGTCCGTCAACTCAACAATGCTGTTTGTCATTTAGTGGTGGCTTTACGAAATTCCGGCATGAAACTGTGCTATTGCTCGGCAGTATGGCATCACTCAAAGTCAGGTGTCAAAGATCCTGAAACGAAATGCTCAGAGGGGTGTCCCTACTCCAATACCGAGGTCAGGACGTCCCCGCAGAACCACAAGGAGGGATGATCGCCAGCTGCACCGGTTAGCCTGCAATGGCCATACCAAGACAGCTAATCGGCTTAGGGCTGAGTGGCAGCAACTGACAAATGTGCCTGTATCCAGAAGGCTAGTCGACCAACGACTGGTTAAAGCAGGCTATCGTGCCAGGTGTCCCCTGAGAAAGCCACGTCTGACCAGACAACACTGCCAGCGCCGAATGCAGTGGGCCAGAGAGCACCGTCAATGGCAGCCAGGACACTGGAATCACGTGATCTTCAGTGACGAGTCTAGATTTCTGGTCTATCGTCAAGATGGCCACGTCCGAGTGCGCAGATAAGTGCATGAAGCCTACAACGAAGATTGTATAGTGCCAAGAGTCCAAGCTGGAGGTGGTGGGGTGACAGTTTGGGCTGCTTTTCATGCAGGGGGCAAAACTGACCTGGTTGTTCTGAATGGAAACCTGAACCAGTTCAAGCACAGGGCCATTCTGGAAGAAACATTACTTCCATTTGTTCGTGCGGCCTTTCGAGGAAACTTTGTCTTCCAAGATGACAATGCACGGCCTCATCGTGCTCGCATGATCCAACACTTTCTTGCTGATCGTGGTGTAGAGCATATGGAGTGGCCTGCCATGTCCCCGGATATGAATCCGATCGAGAACTTGTGGGCAGAATTAACGTGTCAAATCGACAACTTGGACCAGCAGCCTGCCTCTGTGCGTGAATTGCAGCAGGCTATTGTCACTGCATGGCAAGCGATTCCTGTCCAAACCTTGGCAAATCTCGTGAACAGCATGCCTCAACGTGTACGTGCTCTCCTGAATGCTCGTGGAGGTTACACGAAGTACTGAACTGTAATTTTACTGTCCGTAATCCCAGTCGTAATTTAACTTTTGTTTTTATTGAAATTTTTTTTGGCTAATGTGCAAAATAAAGAGATACTTCTGGAAAACGCACAGAAGTTTAACACAGTACTGTCCGTGAATTGAGTTCGATATCATTTTACATCACTTTCAAGGATCAATTTATTTGCTTCGAAATGTCAAATGTGGTTTTTGTTTCTTTTAAAGGTCACATTAACAAAATCTAGAATAATTTCAACATAATTCCAATGAACTTTTGGTTCTAAGTCATCTTCAAAAGTAAGATCACCCCCACAAAAAAAAAATTCCATATTAAATGCCAAGTCTGTAGTTTGAAAATGATAATGTCATAGGTCATGTGGTTTGGCAGCCATCTTGGATAGAAAAACGAACCTTATCCGTTCAACAGGAAACTTCACAAACGTGATCCACTACCCATACATATGCAGAGTGATGGCATCTACCCGTTGTGGGACTATGCGGAGGCATATTGGCGACACAATTGCATTGTTCTAGTTTTTTTAATTTTTATGTTGAAGGCTCTCGTCATGGACTATGTAGTCTTCATCGAGGCCAGGCCTTAAATAAAAGAGCTGCATTGATAGAAAAGTGAAGAAAGAGAGAATAGTGTAATAGTTTTTGAGGAAGTAAAAAAAATCTTCTTTTTGAAAAGGGGAAGGTCATAATTGTTTGGAAATACATGGTAAGGTAAAGAGTTCCATAGTTTGGCAATGGTAGTGAAGAAACAAACATCATAATGGCCCACCCTTGAGTTTTTTTTTTTTTTTGTATACTGTATCGAGGCTCGTGAAAGAGCTAAATTTTGCCAATGTTGCCAATGACCATGCAATTAACATGCGATGTAGTGGCTTGCCGACTATTTCGTGGTCTCGCTAATGGTGGAGGTTAACAAGCAGCAAGTTCTTGGGAGCAGAAAGCGAAGTAATATCTGTAGAAAAGAGAAAGAGTGAAGTGAAGGGAAAATAAGTCATCGAACTAGCAAAGGCTATAATGTACCGTACCAAATCGAAAAACATGCTTGATATATTCACAAAAATTGTTCCATAGCTGTTGCATAAACATCTCTTCGGAAATCCTCAACTAAGGATTTCCTTATAATTAAGGAGATCCTTAAGAGCCATTGCTATGCCAAGCAACCAATCAGATTAGAGATAGGACGCTTGCCCGAAAGCAAGAACATGGAATGAAATACTTGAAATGCAAGAAATACAAGAACATGGCATAAATATTTTAAATAACACTTGTTCTATTGCTATATACACACTTGTTATATGTTGCATGTGCAACACGTGCTTGTGGATGGAGGAGGAATATAATGATTCTGGTGTAACATTAATTTGATTCTCATTCACCATTTTATTTTGAATGTGTAATATGTGCAGTAAATGTTTGGAGACTTTCCAAGAATGGTGACTGTGAAAATATAAAAGTGAAATATGAGTGGGAAACGGCAAGTAAAATATTCTGGATGTCATGAAAGAGTGAAAATGTTTGCTGCGATAATCGTCGTCTTCGTGACCAATTTCCATGAAGGTCACCATTTGGAAACTAAAAGGTTCGTGGTTAAGGACGGGAGAGGGTGGATGCTCCCTTAACTTTAAGGGAGGATTTAAGGAAAAAGTTAAGGATTATTCATATACCATATGCAACCATCTTCAACAAAAGGATGTCCTTAAGGGAAAAGTTAAGGAAATTCGTAACTCTTTCTCTAAGGATGATTTGTGCAACCAGGTCATAACCTTCGCCCATCTTTGGGGGCAGAAGTAATAAAATTCTCAATGAAAATCGAATTAATTTTACACAATAATCATTTTATTCCTCCTTCATCCACAAGCACGTATTCCCTATGCCCACAGCTTATAGAATGTAACAAGCGTCACATGTTCATTATATGTTCTTACTTTCAGACGTCTCTTCCTATCGTTAATCTGAATGGTTGCCTGGCATAGCAACAGCTCCTAAGGATTTCCATAACTTCAAGTGAATCCTTATCCTTAAGGGTTGTAAATGTAATCATTGGCTGAGGAATTACATCATGCCTTAAAAGAAATCGTTCCTTCAGGTTAAGGTAGTTTTATGCAACCGGGCCTATAGCTTTTATATGATGATTTGAATACTACCCTATTGGGGTTGATATTATTGCTCACTCTTTGGAGAGATCTATCTCATCAGGGTTTTCTAATTGTACTTTCCTCACCTTACATACCCACAGCAGTGGAGATGAGCAGCAAACGGGCAATACTAGCACGCCTGCTGGCATGCCAGTGTCTGCGTGCTGCCGATGAGGGAGTAGCCGTACTTGACTACTCCCACTGCAGCTTGGAGGCCGTGCCCAGGGAAGTGTTGTCCTTTGAACGAAGCCTGGTGGAACTCTACCTTGATGCCAATCAGATTGAGGAACTGCCAAGGGTGTGTGCCTGACCTGAGATCCGAGGATCCCGGATTACAATTTCCTTGACCTCACGTTTCCATCGCAGTATGGTGAATTGGGAAGCCAACATACCATAAAAGTGGTGATGATACTCTTTCTCATGGTGAAATAGCAATAGTTTGTGCTAATATTTTTACTTTAGCTTTGCTATTTGCCATTTCATGTTCATGAGGAAATAATAGGTCTCCTGTAACTTACCGTCGCTCCTGATTTATTGTAAACAAACAACAACAACAACAACAACAACAACAACAGGCATTTTAAGGCCATATTCCCTCCTGGAGCGGGGGTTAGCCTTGCGGGCCCCATGACAATCTTCTCCATTTTGCCTTATTTTCTACGTCTGCCCTTGTTAACCCCCTTGCCCACATTTCTTCTTCGACCATCTTTAGCCAAGTCTTTCTCGGTCTTCCCCGTCCTCTACTTCCTGCTACATTCATTTCCATCATTCTTCTCAACCAGTCACTTTCATCCTTCCTCAACACATGACCAAACCATCTCAACCTGTTTCTCTTCACAGCATCCATCATAGGCTCTATTCCCATTATCTTTCACAATTCATCATTTGTCCTCCTCTCTCTCAACCATACTCCGCACATCTACCGAACCATTTGCATTTCCACCCTTTCCAGCCTTCGTTGCTGCTCTACGTTCATTACCCATGTCTCACTCCCATAAATCATAACACTTCTCACACATGCAGCATGCACCTTTCCCTTCAGCTTCAACGACACTCCCCTCCTCGTCAGCACGCCACTCAGTTCCCGAAAATTCTTCCATGCACATCTCACTCGAGCAACCGTTACCGAGTCTGATCCACCTTCTCCATTCAACAAGTCTCCTCGGTAGCAAAAAAAATTCACACCTTCCAGCTTCATGCCGTCTCCAAGATCCAACTCAACATTTCGTCCATCTGCAGCTCCCTCTGTGCACACCTTACACTCGAATGTAGCTGCCACACTGGTTAATCACTCTCTCAGACCACTACATTTTTGATAAACCCACTCAGCGCACATTGTACATTGAATGGAGTTCACTCCGACACCCTTCCTGCACGCAGCACATGGCCACTCCCCAGTTCTTTCCACCTCACCACATGCTTTACCATTTGCCATCACCTTCGTCTTTCCGATATTCACCTTCAGACCTTTTGCCTCTATACATTCCTTCCACTTGTTAATCTTCTCCTTCAGTCCATCCATACTCTCCACAATCCACACCAGATCATCTTCATACAACAACTCCCACGGTAAACCCTCCTTTACATTCTGAGCCAGCACCTCCATCACAGCTACAAATAGTAGTGGACTTAGTACCGACCCCTGATGCACTCCCACCTTCACCTCAAACTCACCACTTTTCCTGTCCTTCGTCCTTACAGCTGTGCGCTCTCTCTCGTACATTGCCATCGCTACTCTGATCAACCATTCCTCCACTCCTAACTTCCTCAATGCCCATGTCACTACTTTGCGTGGAACCCTATTGAATGCTTTCTCCAGATCAACAAACCCAAGAAACAACTTCTTCCTCTTCTCCGAGTACTTCGTCTGCAACTGCCTTACAATAAAAAGCGCATCTGTCGTTCCTCTTCCTGGCATAAATCCAAACTGCATTTTGTTGATGTTCACTTTCTTCCTTATCCTCCTCTCCAACACCCTTTCCAATACATTCATTCCATGCTCTTATAAGTTTATCACTCTATACGAGTGTCACCTTTCCCCTTGTATAGAGAGAAGAGGGCACTCAGTTCTCAATTCACCGGAATGCGGCCTTCTTTCACCACCAGATTACAGATCTCTGTCATTCTCTTCACACCCCAACTTCCCGCTGCCTTCAACATATCTCCCACAACTCCCGTCGGCCCTCCCGCTTTTTTACTCTTCATTGCTTTTATCGCTTCCTCAACTTCCTTCTCAGTTATCTTCTCTGCCGGTCCTAAAACTGGGTTACTCTCTATGTTGCCATCCCATTCATTCTCTGCATTCAACAGCATTTCCATATATCTCTTCCATCTTCCTTTAATTCCATCTGGGTTAAACCTATTCCCCAGAAACTTATTATTCCCCAGAAACTTATTCAAACTGGGTCCCCAGAAAATAATCCTGATTTATTGTAAAGATAGACAGAAATATTGTGTGTACCTTTGCTACCTCCAGCAATCATAATTTTCAACAATATACAGTATATGAGCATTGTGGTGGTGGAGTGGGTGGCAAAGCCTTTTTCCATTGCCCTCACTGGTGTGGGTTTAATTCCCATGACTGCTTAGTGCTATTAATGGAATGGCAACTTCCTGCAATGGAGTGGCAACTTGCCCAGGATTAACTCAAGTTGTAAAAGCCTTCTTTACCTTATTGCGAGCACCCCATGCTCTTTCATGGGGCTTATAGGACACCACCACTACTTTCACCAATAATATCTAAGGAAGATTAACAATATTGATTGGCACTAGCATCACTCAATGCACCAAATGCTATATTTGTTGAACTGGGAAAGAAAAAACAACCAGAAGGTTCTTCACATTGTCAATAATTATTTTGGAACGTTATTTATGTATATAGAAGCACCTTTAGAGGCCATTTTTCCCTGCAGGGCAGTGGTTGGCCTTTTTCAGGCACCGTGGTCCCCTTTTTGAAGCAATGTTTTATGCCCGGATGCTCTTCCTGCCGCCAACCCTGTTGGTCGCCTCTTGCGACACACAGGGAATTACCAGTAAACTGGTACTCAATTTGCCGACCTCAGAAGGATGGCAGGCTGAGTCAACCCCCTTGGTGTTAATTCAGCGATCAATCTGGATTCGAACCCAGGATCCTAGGATCCAAAGCCGGCACCCTAACCGCTGAGCCAACACCAGGCTGAACATTAGCAACGCTATCATGTGCAATCCTTTTTCAGACATTATGGGTCAATTTGGGGTCACAAGGTTATGCACAAATAAGGTGAAACAAGCATTCTGAGCATTGCGCTGCAATACATGTCCCCTACCGGCAGTCTGTCGTCCGGAAAACTGTTGGGGAAATTACCAAAGTTAAAAGTGCCATAACTTTGTCAAAAATGATCGAAACGTCATGAAGTTCGAACTTGATCTGTAACTTATTATAAGGAAACCATGTGCCAAGTTTGAAATCATTAGCGTTAAGAGTTTAGAAAAAAAGTCCGGAAAACTGTTCTTTGCGTGACAGACGGACGGACAGACAGACGGACAGATGGACAGACTGACAGACGGAGGGATGGAGTGCAAACCTATAGTCCCCACCGGTGTGCACCGGTAGGGGACTAAAAGCCCGCAAGGTCGCTCCGTGGAGCAGCCTGCACGTATTGCACTATGTGTGAATTATATAATTACCAACTCATGGTCTGAGGTAACTCGGCTAAAAATTATCCAATTTGCACCAAATAAAGTTCATGAATGGTTGCACATCACCTTACTTCTCACTAAAAGTGGAAACAGAATGTAAATTGGAGTTAAAACAAGGAATATTAACAGCTTTGACTTACCGCACTCCAAATTATAGTCTGGAAAACTGTTGGGAAATTACCAAAGTTCAAAGTGCCATAACTTTGTTAAAAATGATCGAAACGTCGTGAAGTTCGAACTTGATCTGTAACTTATCATGAGGAAACCATGTACCAAGTTTGAAATCATTAGCTTTAAGAGTTTAGAAAAAAAGTCCGGAAAACTGTTCTTTGCGTGACAGACTGACAGACTGACAGACTGAGAGACGGCGGGACGGAGTGCAAACCTATAGTCCCCTCCGTTGTGCACCGGTAGGGGACTAATAAGCCTGCATGATCGCTCCGTGGAACAGCCTGCACGTATTGCACTATAAACCACCTTTAGAGGCCATTTTTCCCCGCAAAGCGGGGGTTGGCCTTTTGCTGGAACCGTGGTTGTTGTTGTTTTTCGGTCCCCTATTTGAAGCAATGTTTTACGGCCGGATGCCCTTCCTGACGCCAACCCTTTTTGCCGCCTTTAACGACAAACAGGGAATTACCAGTGAACTGGTACTCAATTAGCCGACCTCGGAAGGATGACAGGCTGAGTCAACCCCCCTGGCGTTAATTCAGCGATCGACCGGGATTCGAACCCAGGATCCTTGGATCCTAAGCCGGCACCCTAGCCGCTAGCCCAACACCAGGGATATATTGCACTATGTGTTGCACTATGTGTTGCACTATGCACTTCTTTGCATGACGGACTGACAGACGGAGGGACGGAGTGCAAACCTATAGTCCCCTCCGGTGTACACTGGTAGGGGACTATTAAGCCCGCAAGGTCGCTCCGTGGAGCAGCAGGCACGTATTGCACTATGTGTGAATTATATAATTACCAACTCACTGTCTGAGGTAACTCGGCTAAAAATTATCCGATTTGCACCAAATAAAGTTCATGAATGGTTGCAAAGACCCCTACTTCTCACTAAAAGGGGAAGAAGAATGTAAATAGGAGTTAAAATAAGCCCGCAAGGTCGCTCCGTGGAGCAGCCTGCACGTATTGCACTATGTGTGAATTATATAATTACCAACGCACGGTCTGAGGTAACTCGGCTAAAAATTATCCAATTTGCACCAAATAAAGTTTATGAATGGTTGCACAGACCCCTACTTCTCACTAAAAGTGGACACAGAATGTAAATTGGAGTTAAAATAAGCCTGCAAGGTCGCTCCGTGGAGTAGCCTGCACGTATTGCACTATGTGTGAATTATATAATTACCAACTCACGGTCTGAGGTAACGGCTAAAAATTATCCAATTTGCACCGAAATAAAGTTTATGAATGGTTGCACAGATCCCTACTCCTCACTAAAAGTGGAAACAGAATGTAGATTGGAGTTAAAACAAGGAATATTAACAGCTTTGACTTAACGCACTCCAAATTATCGTCCGGAAAACTGTTGGTGAAATTACCAAAGTTCAAAGTGCCATAACTTTGTTAAAAATGATCGAAACGTCGTGAAGTTCGAACTTGATCTGTAACCTATCATGAGGAAACCATGTACCAAGTTTGAAATCATTAGCATGAAGAGTTTAGAAAAAAAAGTCCGGAAAACTGTTCTTTGCATGACGGACTGACAGACGGAGGGACGGAGTGCAAACCTATAGTCTCCTCCGGTGTACACTGGTAGGGGACTAATAAGCCCGCAAGGTCGCTCCGTGGAGCAGCCTGCACGTATTGCACTGTGTGAATTATATAATTACCAACTCACGGTCTGAGGTAACTCGGCTAAAAATTATCCAATTTGCACCAAATAAAGTTTATGAATGCTTGCACAGCCCCTTACGTCTCACTAAAAGTGGAAACAGAATGTAAATTGGAGTTAAAACAAGGAATATTAACAGTTTTGACTTACCGCACTCCAAATTATAGTCTGGAAAACTGTTGGGAAATTACCAAAGTTCAAAGTGCCATAACTTTGTCAAAAATGATCGAAACGTCGTGATGTTCGAACTTGATCTGTAACCTATCATGAGGAAACCATGTACCAAGTTTGAAATCATGAGCATTAAGAGTTTAGAAAAAAAGTCCGGAAAACTGTTCTTTGCATGACGGACTGACAGACGGAGGGACGGAGTGCAAACCTATAGTCTCCTCCGGTGTACACTGGTAGGGGACTAATAAGCCCGCAAGGTCGCTCCGTGGAGCAGCCTGCACGTATTGCACTGTGTGAATTATATAATTACCAACTCACGGTCTGAGGTAACTCGGCTAAAAATTATCCAATTTGCACCAAATAAAGTTTATGAATAGTTGCACAGATCCCTACTTCTCACTAAAAGTGGAAACAGAATGTAAATTGGAGTTAAAACAAGGAATATTAACAGCTTTGACTTACCGCACTCCAAATTATAGTCCGGAAAACTGTTGGGGAAATTACCAAATTTCAAAGTGCCATAACTTTGTCAAAAATGATCGAAACGTCATGAAGGTCGAACTTGATCTGTAACTTATCATGAGGAAACCATGTACCAAGTTTGAAATCATTAGCGTTAAGAGTTTAGAAAAAAAGTCCGGAAAACTGTTCTTTGCGTGATGGACTGACAGACTGACAGACTGACAGACTGACAGACTGACGGACTGACAGACTGACGGACTGACGGACTGACGGACTGACGGACTGACGGACTGATGGACTGACAGACGGAAGGACGGAGTGCAAACCTATAGTCCCCTCGGTGTACACCGGTCGGGGACTAATAAAGAGTTAACAGGCTGCTGTAAGCACGAGCATGAGGAGGGCATTCAAAACTGGCAGAGGGAAGTGCTGATTGGCTGGGTGCAGATGAGCACAGGCTGTTCTCATTGGCCAAGTGCGCAGCTCAGAAAAAAGACGAGACTGATGCATGTGGCCTATTCTAGCATGGGACTTTTTAACGTTTGATGGATTTTTAAAAATGTTATTAAAAAAAAAGTTTTCGTCAGGAGTGAGACCGCGTTATAACAAAGCAGCGTTAATTAAGGTATGACTGTAATTCGTTTTATTTCCATTCAAACCCCTTTTAAATAACTAGAAGGGATATAATAATAGAATTCCTATGTTGATCTTTTTTACAGCACTTACAAACACGTGAATAGGAAAGATTATTAGATAACATTCTCAACCAAACACAGAAGTGGCTCTCAAAAGATCTAAGAAAAAAAAAAAAAAAAAAACACCTTTAGAGGCCATTTTTCCCCGCAAAGCGGGGGTTGGCCTTTTTCGGGAACCGTGGTTGTTGTTGTTTTTCGGTCCCCTTTTTGAAGCAATGTTTTACGGCCGGATGCCCTTCCTGACGCCAACCCTTTTTGCCGCCTTTAACGACAAACAGATGAAAAGATCTAAGAATGATATGCAATAATCCGAGATGCGCTAACCTTTTAAAGTTTCTCGTTATTATGTTCCTTAACTTCAATGCACTTGCTCCATTCGTCCTCTAAACTCTCTGTACAAGGAAAATCCGTTTTCAGGTGGCTTCTTTGGCTGTTGGTGGCTTCTCAGTTGGTTCAGTAATTTTCTATAAGACTGGTGTTGGTTTAACGGTTAAGGTTGCTGGCTTGAGATCTTAGGGTCCTGAGTTTGAATCCTATCAACCAGTTGATTAACACCAGGTGGGTTGACTCAGCCTGTCACCCTTCCGAGGTCAGAAAAATGAGGACCAGCTGACTGGTAATAGGGGGCATTGCATCAGCAGCACAGCCACGTCCCCAGAAGATGATGCAGCCAATCAGCCACAGACTGCATACGAACCACTGCCACCAGTAATTTCCTCATCTTTGGCAAATCAGCAGCTAATTATGTGACTTCAAAAGTCAAAGCAGATAGTAGCCTCTGGAGGTCAGATCTGGCCTGTAAATAATCTGATGCAATCTGTAATTAATTTCACCTTGTACAATTTGAACCATAGTTCTCCATTTGATCATAATGAGGTATGCTGGTGTCTTCGGGTGTCTTCTGATACCTCCTGATACCAATTTAGGTATGCGGGTGTCTTTTGATACCTCAGGGAGATGGATTGCATAACCCCAGGTCACCTGTGGGCATGGTGTAGTACCTGTCAGCCTCCCTTACCAGGGTAACGGTCCGCAGCCATGCGGTTTAAATGGCAGATGGCTCTGCACATCCGGTGGATGAGAGTCCAGTCGACTCCAACAGCACGAGCGGAAGATGGTGAATTCCCAAACGGCCAGCAGAGGGACGGAGAGGAGTAGCGATCCCCTGTCTATTCCACACACTTACCCGTGTGTACCAGCCATAGAAAGGCAATGCCATCATTGCCCGAGGAGACTCGACATGATTATAATAGTTCTTATTTAATTGGTCATAGAGTATTAAATTATTTCTCTGCAATGGATCAACACATTGTGATAAGGACAATTCATCATTTCATTGGTTGTCATATTGTTGAAATTCATGATTTAAAATGGGATTGTCGATCAAAAATGGCATTCATTATAATGACGCTCGTTATAACGAAATTTTCTTCAAATGGAACTCTCATGTGTTTCAAAGAAAGTAATAGTTGTTCTGTTTTTTCTTTCCCGGGATTTATTGTGCAGCAATTATTCAGCTGCCGTGCCTTACGCAAGTTGAGCGTCCCTGATAATGACCTCATGGGCCTGCCATCTGCAATATCATGTCTTACCACCTTGAAAGAACTAGACATCAGCAAAAATGGTGAGATGAGATTTAAAATGTTTCTCCACACTTGTCTGATTTGCTGTAGTAACTGTAGTTTCTACATTTAGAACTGTTGTTGAACTGTAGAACTGTTTTAGAACTGTAACTGTTGCTCTAGTTTCTTCATCATTCATCTTTATGTGACATTTAACCTATTATTTTCCTCTTTGTTCTTTTATTTTACCTTTTTGTTATTTATTTTGAATAAGTTCTTCATCTTTCTTTTTTTCTCTCTCTCTCTCTCTCTCTCTCTCTCTCTCTCTCTCTCTCTCTCTCTCTCTCTCTCTCTCTCTCTCTCTCTCTCTTTCCCTTCCTTTTTATTGTGCTATGATATGTCGGATTTTTTTGTGCGGATTGTGCTATGATTGATCAGAGTAGTGATGGCAATGTACAAAAGAGCGCGCACAGCTGTAAGGACGAAGGATGGGAACAGTGGTGAGTTTGAGGTGAAGGTGGGAGTGCATCAGGGGTCGGTACTAAGTCCACGACTATTTGTAGCTGTGATGGAGGTGCTGGCTCAGAACGTAAAGGAGGGTTTACCGTGGGAGTTGTTGTATGCAGATGATCTGGTGTTGATTGCGAAAGTATGGATGGACTGAAGGAAAAGATGAACAAGTGGAAGGAATGTATGGAGACAAAAGGTCTGAAGGTGAATATTGGAAAGACGAAGGTGATGGCAAGTGGTAAAGCATGTGGTGAGGTGGAAAGAACTGGGAAGTGGCCCTGTGCTGTGGGCAGGAAGGGTGTCGGAGTGACCTCCATTCAATGTACAATGTGCGCGGAGTGGGTTCATCAAAAATGTAGTGGTCTGAGAGGGTCATTAACCAGTGTGGCAGCTACATTCAAATGTAAGGTGTGCACAGAGGAGCTGCAGATGGAGGAAATGTTGAGTTGGATCTTGGAGACGGTGTGAAGCTGGAAGGTGTGAAAAAATTTTGCTACCTCGGAGACATGCTGAATGGAGAAGGTGGATCAGATTCGGCAACGGTTGCTCGAGTGAGATGTGCATGGAAGAAGTTTCGGGAACTGAGTGGCGTGCTGATGAGGAGGGGAGTGTCGTTGAAGCTGAAGGGAAAGGTGTATGCTGCATGTGTGAGAAGTGTTATGATTTATGGGAGCGAGACATGGGTAATGAACGTAGAGCAGCAACGAAGGCTGGAAAGGGTGGAAATGCGAATGGTTCGGTGGATGTGCGGAGTATCGTTGAGAGAGAGGAAGACAAATGATGAATTGCGAAAAATGATGGGAATAGAGCCTGTGATTGATGCTGTGAAGAGGAACAGGTTGAGATGGTTTGGTCATGTGTTGAGGAAGGATGAAAGTGACTGGTTGAGAAGAGTGATGGAAATGAATGTAGAAGGAAGTAGAGGACGGGGAAGACCGAGAAAGACTTGGCTAAAGATGGTGGAAGAAGAAATGCGGGCAAGGGGGTTAACAAGGAGAGATGCAGAAAATAGGGCAAGATGGAGAAGATTGTCATGGGGACCACAAGGCTAACCCCGCTCTAGCAGGGAAAATGGCCTTTAAAATGCATGTTGTTGTTGTTGTTGAAATGTCGGATTTTTTAGTGGATAAGTGGATGCTTTTTTCCCTTGGTCCAGGCCTTGACTTGTACTCAGAATCGACTTATTTATGGTTTAAGACATAACGATTCTGCAGCTTGTTTTAAATACTGTACCTCTATATGATAGAACTGCCTTTAGAGGCCATTTTTCCCCGCAGAGCAGGGTTTGGCCTTTTTCGGGCACTGTGGTCCCCTTTTTGAAGCAGTGTTTTACAGCCGGATGCCCTTCCTGCCACCAACACTGTTAGTCGCCTCTTGCGACCCACAGGGAATTACCAGTGAACTGGTACTCAATTTGCCGACCTCGGAAGGATGACAGGCTGAGTCAACCCCCCTGGTATTAGTTCAGCGATCGACCGGGATTCTAACCCAGTATCCCAAGCCGGCACCCTAACCACTAAGCCAACACCAGGCTCCTACCTCTATATGTTAGCAAACATGTTAAAAAAAACTATTTACATTCCTAATTTATCGGAAAAGTCATCCCACAAAGTAACTCAAATAATATGCACAAAACAGCTTATTTATATTTATAACCCTGGAAGGTAATAAATGTTTAAAAAAAAATGTAATGGGTTCGGGTTAGGGTTAGGGTTAGGGTACGCAGCAAAAGGAGAAATTAACACCTCCATTGTTCTGATTTGACATACAGTTTTGCTAACTACCGTAGTTGATGTAGCTTCATCTTATAATCCAAATCGACTTATCTAGGAATGAAGAAAAGAAAAATGGGGAAATTAGCCAATTCTACTTATACTCCACATCGACTCATAGCTCTAAAAATATGGTATGTTGAAATTTCCCATGTTATTTTTATATTTTAATGCTCCTTGCAGAAAGATTGTGGATGTTGTATTCCTGCACAGGTTTTACTTTCATGTTTGTGCATTCAGAATATTGTGTGTGCTTTTCACAGGCATCCAGTGTCTACCAGAGAACATCAAAAGCTGCAGAGGGTTAAGTGTTGTCGAGGCGAGTGTGAATCCCATAACCAAGTAAGGCCTCTCAGTAACCGGTTATGTTTTTTGTTTCATTTAGAAGCGGTGCAATGCAGAGTCAATTAATGGGAAACACAGCCTTCAACTAATACACATAATGAGGAAATAACTATTTAGAAGGGTATATGGTGGCCTACGTGCATGTATATGGACTAACTAAGAGGACGACCTTTGACCTTTACACACAAAGCTGAGGTATTTACAAGAATTCATTACACTTACACAGGGTGATATTTACAACAATAAAAAACACAGGATTCTCAAATCCGCAACACTGCACCCTCATCCTCCAGGCACGTCGTCGGGCCTATAAAACTTTAACTTAGTGTGGCACGTAGGTGTAGTTCCCTCTACAATTAACCTGACCCTGAGTGCGACAGTTTTAAAACACAAATAAGTATGTCCCCCTGCTGCATTGCACCCTACCTAACAGATTCACGCCCACAGGTAACCGAATTGCAGAATGGTTCTCAAACTATACATGAACGGTCGGGAGCATTATTTACAAGTGACGCTAATTGTATTTACAAAACGCAACCCAGGACCTGCGATTGTTCTTTTGGGGGGGGGGGGGGGAGGGGGGACAGCCTGCGCTGCATCGACGCGCCAGCACCAATAAAGAGCACCATAAAGCACCAAAACGCACCGGAGTGCACAGTCACCACAATTCAAATAAAAACCAAACCCCTGGTGCTGGTCTTCCTCTTCGGCTCCCTCTGCTGGCCATTGTTCTTCCTGATGTTGTCAACTTGTTCTTCTTTCTGGCGGCCTATTTGGACATAATAAAAAGCACAAAACGTGTCCACTTTTTATTTATGGCCCACAGGGGCCGACTCGGGGTGATTCACCTGTGTGGCATAGGTGCCACGTCACCGAGGTCCGCAAGCAAGATCCTGGGCCATCGTGGCCGGTTCCAGCAGAGGGGCCATGCCCCAACCCGTGGGGTCCATGAGTGGTGCTCAGCCACAGACATGTGGTCCATAAGTGGTGCATCGATGCAGGCAGCTGGTTGCGGGGGTTCCGGCACAATGGCGGACTCCCGCACGCTCCCCTCGGTGCCCAGATAGTACGATCCATGGGTCGGGGAAGGAAGACAGAGAGGGCAGGTTAGCGAGGGGTAAGGTCACAAGGGTACACATCAATAAAGGCAATGCAAGGTGAGGTGCGCCTGGAGACCGAGCGGAGAAAAGCTCGTCCCTACCGTACGTCATCCCCCCTGTTACCTGTTCTACCCTTGCCCCTTATCCCCGTATGTACAAAAATCTACACATTTACAAATCCGTCACTACGTCTCGTCCTCCCTATATTTCCCCTATACCAAATTCGTCACAACAATCCCTCTAACCAAATTTGCCATCACCAATTCATCATCAATCCTCATAAGGAGGGAGAGATGGAACAACAACACAATGTCACACCCACGTCATGATGCGTCTCACAATCCAAACATTTGTACAAAAAATAATAAAAACATGGCATGGTGTGGAGTCCTGTCACCTCAGGTGAGTGGATGTAGATGGTGCAAGGAGATTTCAATCCTATATACCTTCTAAATGACATTAACACACTTTACACTACCCGGGGTCTTTCCCTGCCAATCTATTGGCAATATTACTCTATGCGGTTTTAAGAACCAAATTCCCATTGACCAAACTGTGGTGCTTCATCAATTTGGGGTCTCACTCCCCCGATTCAACTCCCTGTGCCTTTGCACAATTTCAGGACTGGGTCGTGTGGCTCTCCCAGCAGGTCTACCCACCTGCACACCTCCACCACTGCAGTTGCCTCCGAGCTTACCTGCTCCTTACCCTAACCTATCTACCTGGGGAAGGCCCTCTGGCGCTCTCCCCACTCGGTGCCCTCTCTGGCACTGGGCTACCCGGGTCCTTCCTCCGGATCCTCGGGCCCCATCCACAACTCTACCGGCTCCCAGAGCCCACCTGCGGCCTCACCTGGCCGACATCCTCACAGTGGTGGAGTGCCCATTTAACTACACACACTAACAGGCCACACGCCCAGCCATTTCCACGTCACTAATGCACCCATCCAAACACCATTCTTCCACACGAACCACAGATGCCAATATCCAACCACAATTTACCGTCTCCCTCTACCTAACTCTTAAACTACCCTCCCCGGGTATTCGTGATAGGGGTCCACTTTTCCCCCATTCACACCTTCGCATCATCCACTCCACTCCACAGTTTCCACCATACTCCCTCCACACCATCCATTCCATACTCCATATATTCCATACTCCATGTATTCCACACAACCATTCTCCATACACCTGTATTTGCACACCTGTGCCATCATTCCTGGTGCTTCCTGCACCCTCCTTCCTCCAGGACCATTTGCTCAACACAACACACAATCACCATTCCTCACTCATACACTGCCCCATACACCTGTTCACTTGCACACCTGTGCAATCACACCTGGTGCCTCCTGCACCCTCCTTCCTCCAGGACCATTCATTCAATACAATGCACAACCACAATTGTTCCTCATGCACTGCTCCATACACTTCCACGCTCACACACACATCCTTCCCGAGCATTGCCCCGCAATTCCTCATTTGCTCGATACTAAGACTCTCACACACACGGCATCATCTGATCTACCTGGTGCCCTGCTAAAACTCGCGCTTCCCAGTCGCCCCTTTAAACTAAGCACATCCCACGTCATTAACAACCATTCTAACCTCTCTGCGTCCCCGACTACCTGTACCATGTCGCTACTTAACGCTACCGTTACCTATGGTCAATCTTCTCTAGATCCCTATCATTTTATCCTAACCCTCCCTCGGCGAGCTTACACTGCCATAAACCCCATAGCTAGTGCTCATGTGCCCCGTGTGAGGGATGGCAGATTTGCCATCCCACCACATCGGGCATCTCTCACTACCAATTTTGCCATTAAATTCCAACCAATCAAAAAATTGCCAATCACTGCCAATCATTCTACCAATCATCAATCTGCCAATCACAAATTCCTTATCCTCAATTTCGGGTCCAAAACACTATCATCATCACAGTCCACTATATCTGAGCCTCCGTGCGTCTTTACCTCATTAAAACTCGGCTTCGCAAAGCCGAGCAATGAATTCGGGTGGTTTGGTCGCCTGCAGGTTGAATCTGTCCGGCATTCGGTTCAGGGGAGGCGGTTTGGTCGGGCCGAGATTCCACGCACCATCTCGGCGTGGATCCTTGCGGCCTCCGGCCCGATGGCTCAATCTCGCCCGGTCGGAACCCCGTCCCCACGAGGGGGCACCGTGCCGCTTCCTCTTACCCGCCCTTGAACCGGACCGGTCGCCTTGCCCGGCTAGGCCCGGACTCGACCGTACAGGGCGGGGCCAGGCCCGAATCGGGCGCGACGCTTCGAAGAGAAGCGATGCAGCACCGACCCGCGCCGGGCCTCGCATGCAACAAAGCGCACCGCGCCCCGAGTGCTCGCCTCGGCTATCCGTCGCCCTAACTGCTAACCCGGTTAACGTCGATGCTTCACTTGCATGCTCACACCACGCGACCCTTTTCACACTCACCAAACCCGGCGTCTCGGCGCCTCCAGTGCATCCCACACACTCCGTCCATTCCACCACCGCACTCCCTGTTACACACCACACCTCTTGCACACACTCGCCGTTCGCACACTTCCTTAACACACCTCGCGCACCGTCTTGCGCACTCTCCTCCGCTACGTCCTCCGTAACTCTCACCATGGGCGTGCACTCTCGCATCCACCCACTCACGCGCTTCAATGGGCTCTCCCACACCCGCGCCACAACCAACTCAGGTGTGCTTCCTCGCACACTCTCAACCATTCCAAGCGTGCATTCTCGCACCCGCTCCACCACCAACTCACTCTCCGTGTCACTCTCACCCTCGCACGTACACTCCGTATCGCTCTCACTCTCTGTGTCACACTCCGTACACCTTATAACACGCTCACCCTTTGACGCACACTTTTTCCTCACACGCGTGCCATTCGCTTTAACACAGCACACAAAGGACCTTCCATGAATGCCCGGGTGCTTTCGCGATCCCAATCGCGCGACATTCTCTTCGCACCAAACACTCTGCCGAAAAACCTCTTAGCACCATATACAGCCCGTCTCACCTTCGGGGTTCTTCTTCCTCCCTGCACCAACACCTGCAAATCTTTATAAGGATTAAGCACGGCATCAAGGTTTGAGCACGGACTTTGCACATTATCCATTCCCTCCTCCAACTGTTGCTCTTTTACGTCTGTCTTTTCAATTTCAATTTTACCCACTACTGCTTTTTCTTTAACGACCGCTGGCTTTATTAAAATTCCCTGTACTTCAGCGGTCGCTGGCTGCCCCAAACCCCGAGTCGCAATCTCTATACCCGTCATTTTACCCGCGCTTTCCTCCGCCTCGCTCAACCAGCGCTTCCCGGCCTGCTTTACCTCGCCGTGCACCCTTGGGACCCCCTCGCCCAACATGCGATCCATGGTCTCCCCACATTTTTGTGTGCTCTCCCCACATTTTCGTATGCTCTCCCCACATTTTTGTATGCGGTCACCCATTCTGTCCCCAACTTTACCGATTCGCTCCAATTTGCTGTCTAACTTCCCAATTTGGGCACAAGTACCCCTTGCTTCGTCCCTCATTCTGCTTTCCATCCCTTCGATTTGGTTTCCCATGTCATTCTTCAATTCATTTCTCAATCCCATATTCCCCATTTGGATGATTGCCTGTAGCTGCGCCATGAGGCCCTGCATGTCAAAGCCCGCTGGTAGAGCGGGCTCGGCTACCGCACCCACGTGCGAGGCGCCATTTTGTGCTGCTGCAACCTCGTGCGCGGTGCAATTTGGTGCCGCTGCAACATCGTGCGTGAGGGCGCCATCTCGTGCGCCTGAAACCTCTGCAACCACATCCTCATTGCTCTCCTCTTCTTTCTCCCCCATATACATTTCCCTGGGGTCCTGGGTCGCTTCTAACCCCCCTTCTAACTCACCCACCAGCATCCGATCGCCTTGAGCATCCATGGCACGATTTTAAATTTGGATGTTAAAATGAAATTTTGGGCCACTCGTAATTTGAGTGCACTAAGCGCACTTCAGGTCCGAATCTCGCTCCTGACACCAATTGTTATGGATCTCTCCGTCGGCCCTTTTTCCCCTTACCAAGGGGGGATTAGTCCCCTTGTCTGCAACTGACCGACGTGAGTCCTGAAGCTGCTCAGCTCCCTCCAGGGAGGCAGGTGAGCAACCTCGTTCGAGACCGTGGACAAGATGTTATTTGCCGAGCGGATGGCAGCCCGCGGCTCGAACCGTTAACAGAAACTAACCCGATCCTATTCGTTGGCCAAATCATGCCACAGGTATTCAATGGGGAAATCACGAAAACAAAACGGATGTAAAGGAAAGAAGGCAAGGTAGGAAGAACAAATATAATTTATTACTACTAATTATGTACAAGTCAAAAAGAAACCAAGGAGGAGGAAAGATACGAAAATAAAGACAGAAGGATGGAAGGATCAGAAGACACAGTGCAATACTAACTTATCTAAACAGGCTTAACTTATACCCCAGGACAACACAGAAGACGGACGACAATCAGACTTACACAAATGGGGAATGAAGGCAGGAACGAATGGCTTGAAGGGGAGGAAGGTTCAGTTGGAGCTCCCGCACGGGACGTCGGGCTCGACCTCGACGGCCACCGATGCCACCGATCCCACAGCAATTGGTTCCCGCGTAGCAGCGGGTCGAAGCTGCGTGTCACAGGAGGGCCGGACTATGGTGGTCTCAAAGCTGCGGTTGGTTCACTCAACTTTCGCAGTGCTCACTCCTCCACTGAACTCGACTTTGTTGCTCCTCCTCCACTGAACTCTCAACAACAACCACTCTGCTGCTCCTCCTCCACTGAACTCAACTCGCTCCCGGTGGACTGCTGTGGGAGGCTCCGGGCGACGGGTTTTATAGCGCCACACCCTGGAACGTTCGCGAAACTCCCCGATCGTTCTCTCTCCGCCCTCTCAAGCCAAACCCCTCGTGCTTGGTTGGTTGGTCGGGGCTGGCTCACTCCTCCCTCCTATGACGAGGTGGAGACACGCCTTTCTTCTCCGAGTTAGAGCACATGGCAGTGGCGGCGAATGCAGTTGGCAATGCGGTTGGAAATGGAGGCTTTGGGAATGGAGGCTTTGGGGAATTTGAAAAGGGAACTATCTTATTTCAATTCGGTGCGATGCAGAGTCAATTAATGGGAAACACAGCCTTAAACTAATACACATAATAAGGAAATAACTATTTAGAAGGGTATATGGTGGCCTACGTGCATGTATATGGACTAACTAAGAGGACGACCTTTGACCTTTACACACAAAGCTGAGGTATTTACAAGAATTCATTACACTTACACAGGGTGATATTTACAACAATAAAAAACACAGGATTCTCAAATCCGCAACAATATAATGTTTTCCAATTGGCTCTGTGCATGCATTTAGCAGAAGTGTGGCAACAAAGATTGTTAGTCTTTGAATACCCCGTGATTATTATTGAGAGATTTATGGATTATCGTATACGCCACCACATGCAGGCTTGTAATTGATTGTGATGTTCTGACGCATTCGTCACACTTTCTGATAATATTGTTTTCCTTCATCATCGCTTCTGTGTGGTCATTTTGCCTAGTGCCGTGTCCACTAATTTCAAGTTTCGTGGTCCAGCGCTACTTGGTTTCAGTACTCTAACTTATCATCAACCTGTGATATCTGTTCACTGATTTATGTGTCTGTGTTGACCTACGTTAAACCAGTTTGATGAGTTATCGGGGTTTTTTTGGGTCTATTTGGCCATACTCTCATTACGGGTGCCATCTTGCAAAAACCCAAAAACTTTGCACCTCTATATCTCCAACACCGCTCCATGGAAAAAAATTGAAACATGTCTGACTGTCAATTACTCCTCATGGGAAACTACATATATCTTCATGATGATGTCATCGATACCTTAATTATGACGTTGTAGGAGTTGCGGACAATGAGAGGGCGAGACACTTCTTGGCTTGTTCAAAGCTCCTTTATTTCAACAGAACTAACTCACTACCGGAACTCATGCATCTTTTATAACACAAATCACTCTTAAGGGGGCGTGGCTCCAACAACCGAGCGCACGCCACGCCCATACCATCAATAGCCCCACTGGTCCCGTGCCTGTGGATTATGTTGTCTCAATGGGGTAACCCCCACATGCTCCCCCCCAGAATTCACTCGCACGGGCAATGTCAGCTTTCGGGGGGCCTTAACCACCCGGCCAAAACGACCCCTGATGACCCGAGCAGGGACTGTTAGCGGCTTGGCGGTAGGCAGGCCAACCGGGGACTTACCTGACGGGGGATGGCCCCACCGTGGGGGTTGAGCCAACCGAGGGGGCTGGTCTAGGTCCAAGTGAGCCAGCTTGAGGCAGTCCACCGAAAGGTGGTCCGGTTTGCCGCCGATGTCGACCACAAAGGACTTGACCCCGGCCTCCAGAACGTGGAAAGGCCCGTCATAAGGCGGCCGAAGCGGCCCCCGGTGTGCGTCATGGCGAACAAAGACGTACTCCGCTGTACGTAGATCCGGCAGGATGTGGGCCTGAGGCAAACCATGTTGAGATGTGGGCACTGGTGCAACCATCTTGGCATTCTCCCGGAGAACCGACCGCTGAAGGGCAGCAGACCAGGGGCTTGTGGCGTCAGGCGTGAACTCCCCGGGAACCCACAGCGGCTGGCCATAGACGAGCTCCGCGGATGAGGACTGGAGGTCTTCCTTCGGGGCTGTCCTGAGGCCCAACATGACCCACGGGAGTCTGTCGGCCCAACTGTCATCCCGTAGGCTGGCCCTGAGAGCAGCTTTCATAGAGCGATGGAACCTCTCACACAATCCATTAGCCTGGGGATGATATGCAGTGGTGCGATGGAGCTTTATGCAGTGGTGCCCCCAACCCCTGGGCGACAGCACCCCAGAGCTCTGAAGTGAACTGGGGGGCCCCTGTCTGAAGAGATGTCTGAGGAGGCGCCAAAACAGGCAACCCAAGTGCCGATGAACGCCCGGGCCACATCAGCGGACGTTGTAGATGTGAGCGGGATGGCCTCTGGCCACCTGGTGGTCCTATCGACCATCGTGAGGAGGTGGGTGAATCCCCGCGAGGGGGGGAGAGGCCCTACCAGGTCCACGTTAACATGGTCAAACCGTCGCTCGGGCACTGTGAATGGCGCCAATGGGGCCTGGGTATGGCGATGCACCTTCGAGCTTTGGCACTCGACGCAGGTGTTGGCCCAGTCACGCACATCCTTCCTGAGCCCGTGCCAAACGAACTTCGCCGCCACCAACTTTTGTGACGCCTTCCTGCCCGGGTGAGAAAGACCATGGACGGCATCGAACACCAGCCGTCTCCAGTTGGTGGGTACGACGGGTCGAGGCTGTCCCAAAGATACGTCACACAATAGCGTGGTGCCCGTGTCTTTGAACGGCACATCAGACAGTCGAAGCCCCGTGATCGCCGCCCTGCAGGCCTACACATCCGGGTCGGCGATCTGATCGGCCGCCATGCGGGCGTAGTCGATGCCAAGGTGAATCGCGCCAGCTATGGACCGGGAGAGACAATCGGCGACCGTATTATCCTTCCCAGCAAAATGTTGGATGTCCGTCGTGAACTCGGAAACGAAGGAGAGCTGGCGTTGTTGACGGGCAGACCACGGCTCCGAGACCTTGGCCATGGCAACAACCAGGGGCTTGTGGTCCACAAATGTCGTGAACGGGCAGGCTTCCAACAGGTAACGGAAGTGTCGGACAGCTAGGTAGAGGCCTAGGAGCTCACGATCGAAGGTGCTGTACTTTCGTTCGTTAGGGCGGAGCTGCCGGCTAAAAAAGGCAAGCGGCTGCCACGCCCCGTTGACCCACTGCTCATGCACGGCGCCAACCGCATAGTCCGAAGCGTCCGTGGTGAGAGCAATCGGTGCGTCGGGCGACGGATGCGCCAGCATGGTTGCGCTGGCGAGGGCCAGTTTAGCATCCGTGAAAGCCTTGGCCATCTCCTCGGTTCAGTCACTGGCGCATTTGGTAGGCTTGCCCTTGAGGGCCTCATAAAGGGGCCGTATCAGCTGGGCCGCCCGGGGCACGAAACGATGGTAAAAGTTCACCATGCCCAAAAACTCCTGCAGAGCCTTGACGGTGAGGGGGTGCGGAAAACCGTTCACAGCCTCCACTTTAGACGGCAGTGGGATGGCCCCCTCCCTCGTGATGCGGTGGCCGAGAAAGTCAATTGAAGCCACCCCGAACAAGCACTTGGCCGGGTTAATGATAAGGCTGTGCTGACTGAGGCGTTCAAAGAGCGCTCAGAGGTGAAGCATGTGCTCCGTCCTGGAAGCGCTGGCAATGAGGATATCGTCCATGTAATCGAACAGAAATGGCAAATCCCGCAACACGCTGTCCATCAGGCACTGGAAAGCCTGGGCCGCGTTCTTGAGCCCAAAAGGCATACGTAGGAATTTGAAAAGCCCGAACAGTGTAATCACCGCGGTCTTAGGAACGTCCTGCGGCCGGACGGGGACCTGGTGGTAACCAAGAACGAGGTCCACCTCAGAAAAAAAAACTTTACCGGCCAAGCGGGCAGAAAAATCCTGGATGTGCGGGATTGGGTAGCGGTCAGGGGTAGTGGCGTCGTTAAGGCGGCGATAATTCCCGCACGGGCGCCAACCGCCACCCGGCTTCGGCGCAATGTGGAGAGGCGAGGCCCACAGGCTGTTGGACCGTCGTACTATGCCAAGACGCTCCAACGTGTCGAACTCCGCCTTTGCGATAGCGAGTTTTGCCGGGTCGAGGCATCGAGCCCGGGCGTAGACAGGTGGGCCGGTGGTCGGAATGTGATGCTCCACTCCGTGACTGACAACAACGGCTGAAAAGGAGGGCCGTGTAAGGGCCGGGAACTCGGTGAGGAGGCGGGCGAACTCATCAGAGGTCGAGAGCGTGCACGCAAGCCTCGTCAAGGCGGAACCGCTCAGCGAGCATGGAAGAGAACTGAATGTCTCCGCATTAATGAGCCGCCGATTTTTAACATCCACCAATAGGCCGTTGGCGCAGAGGAAATCAGCGCCCAGCAAGGGGGTGGACTCCCTCGCCGTGACAAAATCCCATGTAAACCGCTGCCCGCCAAAGCACAGTGCCACGGTCCGTTTGCCAAAAGTCTGAATAGCACTGCCGTTGGCGGCTTCCAGGGCAGGGCCGTGACTCCCGGCCTCCCGGTCCAATGCCGACGCAGGTAGAACGCTCACCTGGGCCCCCGTGTCGCAGAGGAAACGACGTCCAGAGTCGGTGTCCTAAATGAACAACAAATTGCCTGAACGGCCGACGCTCATGGCAGTTAACGAGCGCCGGCCACGCCGTTTTCCGACTCGCTGAAGCTGCAGGGTAGCCGGCATGCCTTGGCCTTGGGCCAAACCTTGCATGGTAAAAGCACAAGCCTGGGGCCTTCCGCCGCTGGGCCGTAATGGCGGCCGCAATGGTGTCCGCCAGCGGCGTAGGCTCGACGGGGCCGGGGTCCCATGCAGCCGCACTACATTGCTGTCTGGCGGAGAAAAACTTGTCTGCTTCCCTGGCCAGGGCGCGGAAATTCTTAACAGACGAGTTGGCCAGGGTTGTCCGTACCTGTCCTGGCAGCTGTTTCAGGAACAGTTCTTTGAAGAGGAAACATGGTCGGTGGCTGCCTAGGAGAGACAACATGTGGTTCATCAGCTCCGACGGCTTGGAGTCGCCCAGCCCGGGTAGAGAAAGTAGCTGGCGGGCGCGCTCGACCTTAGTGAGCTTGAAGGTTTCGAGCAGCAGCGCCTTTAGCGTCTTGTACTTGCCGCCCTTCGGAGGATCCTGGAGCAGGCTCACCACCCTGGTCGCAGTGGAGCCGCTGAGCGCAGACACGACATAATAATACTTCGTGTCGTCAGCAGAAATGCTCCGAATGGCGAATTGGGCCTCAGCTTGTGCGAACCAAACGGCAGCTTGTCGTTCCCAAAATTCCGGCAGTTTAATCGAAACTGCGCTTGTCGCCATGTTCGTTTGAAACTCCGAAAATGTTCAAGAGCAAGACGGGGTCACCAATGTAGGAGTTGTGGACAACGAGAGGGCGAGACACTTATTGGCTTGTTCAAAGCTCCTTTATTTCAACAGAACTAACTCACTACCGGAACTCATGCATCTTTTATAACACAAATCACTCAAGGGGGCGTGGCTCCAACAACCGAGCGCACGCCACGCCCATACCATCAATAGCCCCACTGGTCCCGTGCCTGTGGATTATGTTGTCTCAATGGGGTAACCCCCACAACGTCATAATTAGACAAGTAGAACACTTGATCCGATCAGTTTGAAATTTTTTGAGCATGATCTATACAAAAATTGTATGGGAGAATTCAATTGATGATGTCATTGGTCACGTGTTGTGGCAGCTATATTGGATTGAACATAAATCGACATCATAAATCAGCCACACAAACATAGTAGCTAATAAACACCCCACAAAATACACCACACAAACACGTCCTGATGAGGGTCTGCAATCTCTACTCTTTCTTGTTTAAGCTGTGTATTCCTCTTTGAAAAACAACATTACTTTCTGGTACATCTAATACAATACTCTTAAAAAGTCGCTTGTTAAATGTTCAGACAGATATATTTATACTTCAGTCATCACTGTATACTCAGAAAATTTTGTTTGCATTCTCTGTAGTTATTGGCCTCGTGTGGTGTTTCTTCCTTGGTCATCATTTTCTCCATAATACCTGTGATTCCACAGGCTGTGCTCTTAATGCACCTGCCCTCACCTACTCATTTTGTGGTTTTTTTTTTTTAACCTCTGCCACTAAAGGTGGATGGAAGGTTATGTTTTCACCCCTGTCTGTCTGTTTGTCCGTTTGTCTGTCTGTCCGTTTGTGAACAAGATATCTCAACAAGTTATGGACGGATTCGGACAAACTTTGGCAGAGATGTAGCGTATGTGACAAGAATGAAATGATTGGATTTTGGTGAAGATCCGGATTCGGATCCGGCTACTAGAATTTTAAAAGTGATTCTTCACCATTGGGAGATCAGGCTAAACACGATACATCGCAGGATATCTCAATAATTTATGGACAGATTTCTACGAAACTTGGTGGAGAGGTTGGGTGTCTGACAAGGACGATTCGATTCGATTTTGGTGAAGATCTGAATATGGATTCGGATATGAGAATTAATTAATTTCAAGTACTTCTTCACCATTAGGAGATAGGGCCAAAAACCATACATAGCAGGATATCTCAAAAGGTTATGGATGGATTTGGACTAAACTTGGTGGAGAGGTTGGGTGTGTGAGTATGAAAAATCGATTCAATTTTGGTGGATCCGGATCCGGCTAGTATAATTTTTTGTCCCCCGTCGCACCGCGGAGCGAAAGGGGGACTATGGTTTTCCCCTCCGTCCGTGTGTGCGTCCGTGCGTCCGTGCGTGCGTATGTGCACTGCAATATCTTTATAAAAGTAAGCGAAGGAACGAATTCTAATTTGGTGTGTGGGTGCAACCAGGCATATGGAAGAACCCTATTGAAAATTAGGTCACCATGTCAAAATCCAAGATGGCTGTCACCATATCTAAACCTTGTGAGCGTGATATCTTGAAAAGTAAATGTCTGAACCTTGTGAGCGGAATATCTTGAAAAATAAATGAACTACTAACTTCTAATCCGGTGTGTTGGTGTATCGAGGCATAAGGAAGAACGCTATTGAAAATTGGGTCGCCACGTCAAAATCCAAGATGGCCGCCACCATATATATGTCTGAACCTTGTGAGCGAAATATCTTGAAAAATAAACGAACTACTAACTTCTAATCTGGTGTGTGGGTGTATCTACGCATAAGGAAGAACCCTATTGAAAATTGGGTCGCCACGTCAAAATTCAATATGGCCGCCTTGCGTCTTCCACTTTGTCAACTCACATCACTTCACCTACGGGGGACCTAGGCGTAACGCTTGTTTAAATTGATTCTTCACCATTGGGAGATATGGCCAAACGATATGCAGCATGATATCTCAAAAAGTTGTGGACAGATGATTTTGATTAAATGTGATTCTGTATTGTGATTTTCTGGTCTACTTTGGGATACAAAACGTAAACTGTTCACCTGGCAGAGGTATGCTCTCTTCTGAGTGCCGTTCTAGTTTTACATTTTACTGTCTATTATGCTATATTTTGCATTTTGCTCTTTTTTACATTGTATATATATATATTTATATATACAAATTTGTTAATTTTGTGTTTTTATGCGTATCTCCTGAACCCCTCTGTGTCCTTTTTCATTTGCAGTCTTCCTGAGGGGTTCAGCCAGCTGGTGAACCTTACCCAGCTTTACTTGAATGATGCTTTTTTGGAAGTATTACCTGAAAACTTTGGCAAGTAAGTCTCAGTAGATATTGGCTAAAAGTTTAAAGTAGCATGAAAGAACGATATGAAAGAACGATGGAAGGCAAAAGTGAAAATATATCTGCCTAAACCAATCTAATGAACTTCTCACAAAAAAAGACAATAGAATACCTGGGGCATTCAAAATGTTAAATGAATGAGATACAACAGTCCAAGAAATGCAAATGTTTTTCATTCTCTATATACGAGTACAAGTGTGTGTGTGTGTGTGTGTGTGTGTGTGTGTGTGTGTGCGTGTGTGTGTGTGTGTGTGCGTGTGCGTGCGTGCGCACGTGTGTGTGTGTGTGTGTGTGTGTGTGTGTGTGTGTGTGTCTCAGCTCCATTACGAGGATGTGTGGACCATGTATTAAAAAAAGATATTAATTCTTATATTGAACGTTTTAATATTTTTTATTTGTTTATATGTTATATATTTTTAGATTTTTTATATATTTTATATTTTTTATGTGGAATTTTTTTTTTTTTTTTTTACAAATGAATAGTAAGAACAATATGTTCTTGGTAATTATATATACCTGTATATAAAAATGTATTTAAGTTGGCGATTCTTGGACTTATGTGAGTGGTGTGAAAATGTGTGTTCTTGCTCACCTCAACCTACCACCAGCAAAGACCCTCCATATTGTGAGACATGTGATACATGTATCACACATATCAAAACTTTTTTGAGCATAGGAAAACATGATGCTATACTGGTGTGCATAATATGGGAGGAAAGAGTGCATTATCATGTATATGTATGTACTGATACTGATATTATAAAATACATTCTCAGTACTCAGTAAAAGTATTCTTTCAAGTAAAAAGTAAAAGTGAAAGTATTGAGTATTCTCATAACATAAAGTACATTATCACTGTTATTATAAAAACACATCTAATGGAATATTTGGAAAGAAATAAGCATAAGAAAATTTTTAATGAATGTGACAACAGTATAGTAATCTTAAAAAAAATGTTAGATCTAATATGCGAAAACAAATACTGAGAAGATGGCCACATTTACTTAAAATATTTTACGTAAAGTAAATAAAGTAAAAAATAAAGTAAAGCAATTTAGATAAAGTAATTTTAATATAAAATAAAGACCACATACTTGTTCATAGAACACGTTATCCCATGCAATGTTTTAAGTATACACAGACTTGGCATTTAATATGGAATATTTTTTTGTGGGGGTGAACTTACTTTTCAAGATGACTTAGAACCAAAAGTTCATTGGAATTATGTTGAAATTATTCTAGATTTTGTTAATGTGACCTTTAAAAGAAACAAAAACCACATTTGACATTTCGAAACAAATAAATTGATCCTTGAAAGTGATGTAAACTGATATCGAACTCAATTCATGGACAGTACTGTGTTAAACTTCTGTGCGTTTTCCAGAAGTATCTCTTTATTTTGCACATTAGCCAAAAATTTTTAAAACAAAAACAAAAGTTAAATTACGACTGGGATTACGGACAGTAAAATTACAGTTCAGTACTTCGTGTAACCCCCACGAGCATTCAGGAGAGCACGTACATGTTGAGGCATGCTGTTCACGAGATTTGCCAAGGTTTGGACAGGAATCGCTTGCCATGCAGTGACAATAGCCTGCTGCAATTCACGCACAGAGGCAGGCTGCTGGTCCAAGTTGTCAATTTGACGCGTTAATTCTGCCCACAAGTTCTCTATCGGATTCATATCCGGGGACATGGCAGGCCACTCCATATGCTCTACACCACAGTCAGCAAGAAAGTGTTGGATCATGCGAGCACGATGAGGCCGTGCATTGTCATCTTGGAAGACAAAGTTTCCTCGAAAGGCTGCACGAACAAATGGAAGCAATGTTTCTTCCAGAATGGCCCTGTGCTTGAACTGGTTCAGGTTTCCATTCAGAACAACCAGGTCAGTTTTGCCCCCTGCATGAAAAGCAGCCCAAACGGTCACCGTACCACCTCCAGCTTGGACTCTTGGCACTATACAATCTTCGTTGTAGGCTTCATGCACTTGTCTGCGCACTCGGACGCGGCCATATTGACGATTGACCAGAAATCTAGACGTGTCACTGAAGATCACGTGATTCCAGTGTCCTGGCTGCCATTGTCGGTGCTCTCTGGCCCACTGCAATCGGCGCTGGCGGTGTTGTCTGGTCAGACGTGGCTTTCTCAGGGGACGCCTGGCACGATAGCCTGCTTGAACCAGTCATTGGTTGACTAGACTTCTGGATACAGGCACATTTGTCAGTTGCTGCCACTCAGCCCTAAGCCGATTAGCTGACTTGGTACGGCCATTGCGGACTAACCGGTGCAGCTGGCGATCATCCCTCCTTGTGGTTCTGCGGGGATGTCCTGGCCTCGGTATTGGTGTAGGGACACCCCTCTGAGCATTTCGTTTCAGGATCTTTGACACCTGACCTTGAGTGATGCCATACTGCCGAGCAATAGCACGCTGTTTCATGCCGGAATTTCGTAAAGCCACCACTAAATGACAAACAGCATTGTCGAGTTGACGGACCATCTCCAGGGGAAGCGGCAATAACTTTTGTAGACGTGCAGCAGTTGTTTTCCACTAATACAGAATGCAACAACCCTTATATACCCGATTGTGAAGCCAATCGTCAAATGTACCTGTCAGTACATTTTGTCACGCCACCTGTGATATAATCCCGTTATTGACTTCTTGCTGCGACAGACAATCAGTGACATGGTTCTTTTAACAAATAAATCACCGAAGCATAAAATAAACTCACCAGATTGATATACCGAGTTCAGAAAGTAAACCCAAGTCAAGAAAGAAAAAAAATTCCATATTAAATGCCAAGTCTGTATGTATACCACTCATGATGCTCCCACCTCTGTATTGCTCATATGTAGATGCCAGCAGAGACGTCATTGGTAACCTTGGTGACTTCAACCACCATTTGTATTTTATATATTAATTATCTTAATGTTGTACAAGAAGCTCTTGAAATAGTTGAGCCTCTTGTTATGATTTAGCTGAGAGTGAACCATTCTGAACTAACATCAGCGAAGAAGGTGCACAGGTGGCACACCTGCCTTTGAGCTGTATAGTCTAGGGTTCATTATTCGGCCAACTATAAATTGTCGGATTGGTGCTTCACAGGTACAGGACGTTCCATCAGAAAATGCACTGTCCCTCATATCTTTGTTCAGCATGGGATCCGTCTGCTAGCATTTGGTGATGGACGATAAATACCCCACAGTGTTCTTTGCGAAGAGTAGACAAATTACAAATTGGCAAGTTAGCGTTGGCTCCCTGAACAAATTACAATTTCCTGCCCAAAACAGCAGGTAGCAGGGGGTCTGGGTTTCTGAAGCATTCCTCGCCACCAACTAAAAATACTTCTTGTCATCTCAGGATGTGGTTGCTTTGCAAGCTGTAGCTCTGACACTATTCAGAAAAAATTACACACCCAGGTGTTCACCTGTCATACTACTATATTAAATGAGGCAATTCTCTGCATGTTCATGTGTATGTTACAGTATATTTATGTACATCTGAAAATCATAGAAAAAAACATGGCTGGCCTGATCTTCCACAAATTTTGCATATGTGCTGAAAGTGTCTAGGGTTGTCAGGTCATCGGCACAAAGGAAAAAAAACCCTCTCCCCTCCACTCTCCCACCTTCCCTCCTCCCCCGCCCTGTTGGGGGTGGGGGAGGCACGACTTGCCAATTCTCCCAAAGGGATCACAGGTGTTCCTCGTGTGTGAAATGCCATATTTGGCTATGAAGGACAAGCTTAACAATTTTTCAGGTCAAGTCATGAAATAGAGAGTGAACAAGTCAGGAGACGACGATGGTTCACGAGCGAGTGGTATACAATGATAAAGGACGGACTGCAACCAAAACAGGCCCGGACAGGCCAGGCCCGGAAATGTCAAAACGAAGGTTACTGACCTTGAAATGAGATAGAAAATAATGTATAATCAGTTATGAGGTCAGTTAGCTACACAATACCGAAAATTCGGCAAAATATGAAATGAAAAATAAATAAATAAATAAATTAATAAAAAGAAAAGGAAAAAAATGAAAAATCGAGCTCCGTGGGGTTAGACACATGACATTGGCCTAACCAAATATCGAAACCCCGGTCAGATTCCACCAAACCTCTCGGAGAAGATGTAGCTTGAACTCGATTACCCCCATAAAACACATCTTTTTCGGGCGTGGCTCCGCCCACAATGGGTGCAATACGTCCACTCTAGGCAGGACACAACTAGATCATGATATCAACGTCCCACCCAAGTTTCATCAAGATCGGATGATATCATCGGGTAGTTATGCTGCGGACAGACAGACACACAGACACACAAACACACACACAGACAGATGCACACACATGACGAATATAGTGGTCACTTGATAACTCGTGAACCAATAGAAAGTGGATCAAAGGCTTATCGTGTGCGTTTTCAGAAGATGACCTAAATATGAAATATATCAAAGGCACCCACAGATATATATATACACACACACACTACCGGTCAAAAGTTTTGGAACACCTCAATTTTTCCAGTTTTTATTGAAATTTACGCAGTTTAATGTCTCAATGTACTCTGAAATTAAGCATTAAACAAATAAACAATTGGAGATAAAAAAAGAAATCATAGAATCATTTTGTTTAACAAAATTTAATTTAAATTTTTGACTCGGCAAAGTAGCCACCTTTTGCAGATATAACCGCCGAACACACTCATGGCATTCTTTCTACAATGAAAATGAAATATTGTTCGGGAAGTTCTTCCCAACACTGTTGCAGAAGTTCCCACAAATGTGTTGCACTTGAAGGTTGCTTTGCTTTCACCCTTCTGTCCAGTTCATCCCAAACCAGCTCGATGGGGTTTAAGCCTGGAGACTGTGCTGGCCATTTCATGATTTGAAGCCTACCGTCTTGTTCTTTTCCTCGAAGGTAGTTTTGACATAGCCTGGAGGTGTGTTTAGGGTCATTATCTTGCTGTAGGATGAACCCCTGACCAACTAGGCATATACCAGAGGGTATTGCATGGCACTGCAAAATGCTGTGGTAGCCCTTTTGGTTCAGGGTGCCAGTCACTCTGTGCAAGTCGCCGACTCTGGATCCAGCAAAAGAGCCCCAGACCATCACGCTTCCTCCTCCATGTTTGACAGTTGGTGTCACACACTGAGGAACCATCCTTTCGCCGACTCGACAGCATACAAAAACCCTGCGTGATGAAACAAAGATTTTAAATTTTGATTCATCAGTCCGTAAGACCTTCTTCCAGTCTTCAGTAGTCCACTGGCGGTGCTTCATGGCCCAGGCAAGCCTCTTTTTCTTATTTTGCCATCTTAGCAATGGCTTTCTTTCTGCCACTCGACCTGTCAAACCTGCAGCTCGAAGTCGTCTCTTCACAGTTGAAACTGAGACTTGCTTACTTCGACCAGTGTTAAGCTGTGCTTGAAACTGTTGTCCTGTGAGCCACCCATCACGCAAGCTGTTGACTCTCAGAAACTTGTCTTCTGATTCTGTTGTGGCTTTGGGTCTGCCAGACCTCTTCCTGTCAGAGTTTCCTCCAGTTTCCAATATACCACTTCCTGCAGTGCAATATTGTCCAAATAATGCTTCAGAGGGTGTAAAAACAGTCTGTTTCAATACTGCTTTTATACAGACAGGGGGTTTGTAATCGAGCAATCAGCAGAGGTTGGGACCCCTGTAGGAATTGTTTGCATCAACTTTCAAGGCTTAATTTACTTACATTGCTGCAGAACAGTTGTAAGTTGTTCACCCATTACTTGTTCCCTGAAGAAGGCCTTTTTTAAAAATACAGTACAGTATAACTGTGCAATTTACATTATTTTTCCGTTTTTGCTAACCTAAACCTAAACATTTTATTTTTTTTAACCTCGAGCAGTTTACTGCTTACCTTTGTACCATTTCAGGTTATTCACTGGACTTGAATTGCTTAAATTTCAATAAAAACAGAAAAAATTGAGGTGTTCTAAAACTTTTGACCGGTAGTGTATATATATATACATATACACACACACACATATATATATATATATATATACTGAAACGCAAAAGAAACTTACCACCTTTGAAACCTTTAAATATCAACAATAACACTGCGTGTAGTAAATGTGTGAACTTATTTGTGGACAATAGTGTCCTCACTGTCAGACAAAACGGTCATGGATGGTCACTTGAACCTTCAATGGTCACTTCATAGCACAGCTGTTGAACAGCCGTTTTGACTGTCAGTGATTAGCCAAGGGGTACGGGATGATTTTAATGAGCTGCACGTGATGTCTTGATATTGGCTTTAAAAAGGCCATTGCAAAATGGGCATTTTGACCGAAACATTTGACCATTTTGACCAACTTCAAAAAGACCAAAAACGCAAAAGAAACTTACCACCTTTGAAACCTTTAAATATCAACAATAACACTGCGTGTAGTAAATGTGTGAACTTATTTGTGGACAATAGTGTCCTCACTGTCAGACAAAACGGTCATGGATGGTCACTTGAACCTTCAATGGTCACTTCATAGCACAGCTGTTGAACAGCCGTTTTGACTGTCAGTGATTAGCCAAGGGGTACGGGATGATTTTAATGAGCTGCACGTGATGTCTTGATATTGGATTTAAAAAGGCCAGTGCAAAATGGGCATTTTGACCGAAAAATTTGACCATTTTGACCAACTTCAAAAAGACCGAAAACGCAAAAGAAACTTACCACCTTTGAAACCTTTAAATATCAACAATAAAACTGCGTGTATTAAATGTGTGAACTTATTTGTGGACAATAGTGTCCTCACTGTCAGACAAAATGGTCACGGATGGTCACTTGAACCTTCAATGGTCACTTCATAGCACAGCTGTTGAACAGCCGTTTTGACTGTCAGTGATTAGCCAAGGGGTATGGGATGATTTTAATGAGCTGCACGTGATGTCTTGATATTGGCTTTAAAAAGGCCAGTGCAAAATGGGCATTTTGACCGAAAAATTTGACCATTTTGACTAACTTCAAAAAGACCGAAAACGCAAAAGAAACTTACCACCTTTGAAACCTTTAAATATCAACAATAACACTGCGTGTAGTAAATGTGTGAACTTATTTGTGGACAATAGTGTCCTCACTGTCAGACAAAACGGTCATGGATGGTCACTTGAACCTTCAATGGTCACTTCATAGCACAGCTGTTGAACAGCCGTTTTGACTGTCAGTGATTAGCCAAGGGGTACGGGATGATTTTAATGAGCTGCACGTGATGTCTTGATATTGGCTTTAAAAAGGCCAGTGCAAAATGGGCATTTCAATCAACATGCCACGATTGTCAAGGGATCAACGGCAGCGTGCCCTGGGCATGCTGCAAGGCGGACTGAGCTACCGTGAGGTGGCACGTCGCCTTGGCTGTTCACACCAGACGATATCGGCCCTGGTGGTCAGAGACACCCTCCACAACTCTGCAGATGACAGACCTCGATCAGGGAGGCCAAGAGTCACCACTGCAAGGCAGGACAGGCAGATGGTCCGAAGTCAAAATCGATTCCGTCCAGCATCCCGCACTGCAGCAGAAACTCCGGGGCGTGCAAACCCACGGATCTCCAATGATACTGCACGAAGACGACTGCATGACTATGGTCTGACTGCCAGAAGACCATACAGAGGCCCTGTGATAACGGCTGCCCATTGCCGCAACCGACAGAGATGGTGCCAGCAGCATCACCGGTGGACCTTGGCGCAGTGGAACGAGGTCGCTTTCAGCGATGAGTCAAGGTTCTGTGTGGACAGTCCTGATGGGCGTGAGCGTGTCTGGAGAAGAACTGGCGAGCGATATGCCGATTGTTGCGTGCGTCAAGCCAACAGGTGGGGTGGCCCAAGTGTGATGGTGTGGGCCGCCATATCAGGCCGGTACAGGACGCCACTGGTGGTTGTGGATGGGAATCTTAACGCCCAGCGGTATGTGGATAACATCCTGCGACCTCATCTGCTGCCATTCCTGCTAGACCACCCAGAACTGAGAACCTTTCAGCATGACAACGCTCGTCCCCATGCTGCTCGCTTTACCACTGCATTTCTCCAAGGCGAGAACATTAACACCATGCAGTGGCCTGCGCTCTCCCCTGACCTGAATCACATAGAGCACCTGTGGGATGAGCTTGGGAGACGCGTAGTTGGCAGGGCCAGGACACGGGCAGAGCTGCTTCAGACATTGAGGACTGAGTGGGACAGAATCCAGCAGCAATCCATCCAAAGACTGGTAGGCAGTATACGCCGATGATGCACTTCCTGTATCCAAAACAATGGTGGCCACACACGCTATTGAAAGGGGACTGACATTGCACCCTGTGCTGTTCTGTACTGTAGAACAAACTGATGAGATGGTGTATCTTGGTCAAAAACTTGACATGTCATCAATAAAATGCCAATGTTTCAATAAGCAATTGTTGGTTTGTTTTATTTTGAACTGTTACAATTTTATTACATTTCAAACAAGTGATAAGTTTCTTTTGCGTTTTCGGTCTTTTTGAAGTTGGTCAAAATGGTCAAATTTTTTGGTCAAAATGCCCATTTTGCACTGGCCTTTTTTAAGCCAATATCAAGACATCACGTGCGGCTCATTAAAATCATCCCGTACCCCTTGCCTAATCACTGACAGTCAAAACGGCTGTTCAACAGCTGTGCTATGAAGTGACCATTGAAGGTTCAAGTGACCATCCGTGACCGTTTTGTCTGACAGTGAGGACACTATTGTCCACAAATAAGTTCACACATTTACTACACGCAGTGTTATTGTTGATATTTAAAGGTTTCAAAGGTGGTAAGTTTCTTTTGTGTTTTCGGTCTTTTTGAAGTTGGTCAAAATGGTCAAATTTTTCGGTCAAAATGCCCATTTTGCACTGGCCTTTTTAAAGCCAATATCAAGACATCACGTGTAGCTCATTAAAATCATCCCATACCCTTTGGCTAATCACTGACAGTCAAAACGGCTGTTCAACAGCTGTGCTATGAAGTGACCATTGAAGGTTCAAGTGACCATCCATGACCGTTTTGTCTGACAGTGAGGACACTATTGTCCACAAATAAGTTCACACATTTACTACACGCAGTGTTATTGTTGATATTTAAAGGTTTCAAAGGTGGTAAGTTTCTTTTGCGTTTCAGTATATATATACACAAAGAATTAAGTTAAGCACCCCCCCCCGTTTTTTTACAACCTCGCACATTACAAGTTTGTTGTCGTCAAAACAGTGTAATATACCCATGTTATTGCTATATTTTCTGGAGAAGTGATATTATGGTCACATAAAAACATAACAATCATGCCGTTTTCAATATTTTATTCTGAATAATTTAAGGTGAAATTTTTTGGGAATTTTAGGCATATTTTCACCTCAATTTAAGTATGGAGCTATAGGTCCATCACGGACAGTGTGGATGACGTTTATGTTTTCTAACGTACAGTCATTGTTCTGAGAAGACCTCTAGCGATCTTTGCGTCAATAACGTGTGTAGGACCCACGTGATCGGATCACTGACTAAACCCTACGTCTCATAGACCCTGTAAGCCGTCGTATGCGTTGCTGTGGCAGGTTGTTCCATTCCCGATGTAATGCACGTTCGGGACATGTTGGGACGACAAATTGCGAAGATGGTCCCTCCAATAGCCAATCTGGATGAATTGGAACGTGCATTACATCGGGAATGGAACAACCTGCCACAGCAACGCATACGACGGCTTACAGGGTCTATGAGACGTAGGGTTTAGTCAGTGATCCGATCACGTGGGTCCTACACACGTTATTGACGCAAAGATCGCTAGAGGTCTTCTCAGAACAATGACTGTACGTTAGAAAACATAAACGTCATCCACACTGTCCGTGATGGACCTATAGCTCCATACTTAAATTGAGGTGAAAATATGCCTAAAATTCCCAAAAAATTTCACCTTAAATTATTCAGAATAAAATATTGAAAACGGCATGATTGTTATGTTTTTATGTGACCATAATATCACTTCTCCAGAAAATATAGCAATAACATGGGTATATTACACTGTTTTGACGACAACAAACTTGTAATGTGCGAGGTTGTAAAAAAACGGGGGGGGGGGGTGCTTAACTTAATTCTTTGTGTATATATAAAATAACCACCTTTAGAGGCCATTTTTCCCCGCAAAGCGGGGGTTGGCCTTTTTTGGGAACCGTGGTTGTTGTTGTTTTTTGGTCCCCTTTTTGAAGCAATGTTTTACGGCCGGATGCCCTTCCTGACGCCAACCCTTTTTGCCGCCTTTAACGACAAACAGGGAATTACCAGTGAACTGGTACTCAATTTGCCGACCTCGGAAGGATGACAGGCTGAGTCAACCCCCCTGGCGTTAATTCAGCGATCGACCGGGATTCGAACCCAGGATCCTGGGATCCTAAGCCGGCACCCTAGCCGCTAGCCCAACACCAGGGTTTATATATATATATATATATATATACACACACACACGCGCGTGCACGCGCGCACACACACACACACACACACACACACACACACACACACATATATATATATTGTTGCGGATCTCCAACGTCAGCCTTCCCCTTATCAAGGGGGGATTAATCCCCTTGTCTTTTTACTGGCCGACGCGATCCTGGGGGTTATAACGTCCTTCCCGGGCAGCGTTAGGTAGGGTTTTTAGGACTAGGGATTCGCTATTACCTAAGTACTAACGCTGACCGGAAACGAGGAAATAACTCCCGCCCGAATCACGGATATTGATGGAATATGCCGAGCGGATAGCAATCCGCGATCCGAGCTGTTAACAGGTACTAACCCGATTATAGCGGTTGGGATCTTGCCACGCTTACCCAATTGAGAAAAGACTAGGACGATCGAATTAGGAAGAAACCAGGAAGAACAAGGTAATTTATTACAATTTGTACAAGAAGAGGAAAAGAAAGAATGTACAAGAAAGAGGAAGAGAAAGGAGACAGGGCAGCCTTAGACAGTCTTACTTATTCCTTTGACTCGGGCCCGTTCGCTCTCAGACTCAGACTCATGCGGGGATGATGAAGGTAGGGTGGAAGGTCCGGCGATGGCGTCCACAGCTCGTCCCGGTCCTTGACTCGTTCCGTGCAGCAGATCGAAACCCGGCAGGCAGCTCTCCGCGTAGCATAGGCGCGAGCGGACAATTATATCGGGGGAAAGGTAAGCTGGGCTATCGGCGACTTCGTGGCTCTTGGCCGCATACGTAATAGGAATACGGGCGTTTGGATGTTGTGCACCGCAAGCCCAAGCCGAATTCTCAACCAGCGATCCCCGATAAACACTTCACAATGGTGCGTGCCTCCAACAAATGTCCTTCAACGCCGATCGTACAAGTTCGTTGGCACAACGCGCTCGCCCCCTCAAGTCCTTCTCATAACTCTGCGCACGTTCATGTCAAGTGCCTCTCTCTCTCCCCGCTCGTAACTTGATATGGCATCTCCCTGCTCATAACCCGGGTACAATGTTCACAATCAGTCCTCCCCTCATAACTGAGGTGGGGGCCTCACGCAAGGGGTTATATTGCCACGCCCAGCGAACCCTCTCGAATCTCCAGCCACGGCCTGTCAGGCGATCTCACCTCAAACCTGGTTGGCTGCTGAGGGCTTACCGGCTCCACCTTGATGGCTGCTTGACGTGGCCGCACCTCCACCCTTGCGCTCCGCCCCCTTTTCGGGACTTACCTCGTGGCCTTTGAGCAGAAGCCCAGCGAGGTTGCGAAGGCTGCTGGCAACCTAAAGGGCGAGGGCGATTACAGACTGGCTAGCGCATAATGGCGCCGATGGAAGGGAGGCTGCAAAAATGGATGAGGGGCCTACTCTTATTTGTTTTACGCAACGCAGATGCAACTATTGGGAATGGCCTTATCCTAAACACATACTAAGAAATAACTACCGTCCTAAGGTGACCTACGTGTTGCTTGTGGCCGACCTATGGGGTGCAACCTTTAACCTTTAATGGTGTTACCTGTGCTGGGTTCTCAAAACCGCAACAGTGTACCCCTGATTTCGACATGCTCGGCCCGTGCCGAACCACATATCAGTGAGGACGGCCGGCTCTGATACCTGGGTCAGGACTACTTTTACAACTACATGTGACACTTAGGTGTAGTTTCCCTCTACATTTACTCTACACCCTGAGTGCAACAGTTTTAACACTAGATATGTCCCACCTGCTGCGTTGTGTACTACCTAACTGACTCACGCCCACAATTAACTGAATTACGGAATTATTCTCAAACTAAACATTTAAGCCGGTGGGGAGCAAGTTATTTACAAGACTACTAATTAATTATTTACAAAATTACAACCCAGGACCTGTCTTTTGTGGGAAAAGAGAATAACTTTTTGAAAAGAGGGAACGCAATTGACATGCACTGCACCAATACACCATACACCCATATGTACCACAATAATAAAAAAAATGCACAAAAAGCATCATCATGAAAAATGCACAAAAAAAAAAACATTTTAAAATAATAAATGAGGTCTTGTGCTTGATTGCTGGGCCGATGTTTCTTCTTGCTTCTGGCTTCTTCGGTGTGCCATCGTTAGACTTGATGTATTCTTGTCCGGGCACACCAAAGATTAATTAATAAAAAGGGCACAAACCGCGTCCGCTTTTTATTTTGGCCAGCAGGGCCAGCGTAGGTGGTCCGACTGCATGGCATGTGCGCCACTTAATACAGTGGTCCGCAAGCAAGATGCTGCTGGCAGCAATGGTCTGCTCCAGCAAAGGTGCCAGGCCACAGAACGTGTGATCCATATGGTGTACCAGTGCAGGCAGGCAGGCAGCAGGGTGCAGCGCAGAGTGCGGCCGCACAACTCAGGGCACCTGCACACTCCCCTCAACAAAAGACCATGGGTCCATGAGTGGGGAGGAAGACAAAGCAGAGGTTAGCGGGGTCAAGGGTGCAAGGGTACACATCAATACAAGGTAATGCGACATGAAGGGCCCAGGAGAGCGTGCTGAGAAAGCTCGTCCCGACTCGTACGTCACCCCCCATGTCAATCTACACTACCCTTGCTTGCCCTTCCCCGTATTTACACAATTTACAAATTCCGTCTCTACTGTCTCATCCCCCATATCTCCCCCTAATTCCGAATTTGTCTGCCAATCCCTCCCAAGAAGGAAGGGATGGAATATTACACAGTCAAACTCCCATCAAGGTGCATCTTACATTCCAAACATTTGCAAAACCTGGTGTGGAGTCCTATCACCTTGGTGAGTGGATGCGGATGGTGCGAAGAGATTTTCCTCCTAACTATCCTTCTAAATGACATTAACTCTTTAAACTACCCGGGGTCTTGCCCTGCCAATTGGCAACTTTAAACGATGCGGTTCTAAAAACCAATTCCCATTGACCATATTGTGGTGCTCTCCCAATTTGGGGTCTCACTCCCCCAATTCTTCTCTCTGTGCCCTCACACAATTTCGGGGCTGGGTCGTGTGGCTCTACCAGCAGGTCTACCTACCTGCGCACCTCCGCCACTGAAGTTTCCACTCGAGCTTGCCGAGCTCCTGCGACTACCTAACTGGGGAAGGCCCTCCCTGGCTCTTACCCCCTAATGCCCCCATGGCATTGGGCTACCCAGGTCCTTCTCTTGGATCCTCGGGCCCCACTCAACAACTACTCTAACCGGCTCCCAGAGCCTACCTGCGGCCTCGCCTGGCCGACAGACTACCAGTGGCGGAGTGCTCATTTAACCAAACGTACCAATTAAGCCACACGCCCAGCCATTCCACAGTCTCATGCACCCAACAAAACCACTACTTTCCACTACCCGCACCACAGGTGTCAATATCCAACAAATTTACCTACTCCCTCTACCTAACTTTAAACTACCCTCCCCGGGTATTCATGAAGGGGTCCATCCTCCCCCCATTCACTCCTTCGCACCATGCACTCCACACCACTCATTCCACACACCCACTCCACACTACTCACTCCACACCATTTATTCCACACCACCAAGCTCTCTTGCACACTCTTGTGCTCTCATTCCTCTGTTCTGCGCTTGCACCCCATGCAAGCCCATGCACTCAACACAATTACACACATCCTCAATACTCCACTCATACACTTTCACACACACACACATCATTCACGAGCATTGCCTCATTTGCTCACCATCACCACCAAGACTCTCATTCTCAATGCCTCATTTGCGCCTAAAGCGCACCCTCATACTCACACACACAGCATCATCTAGCTAGCTGCTTCCCCTAATACTTGTGCTTTCCCTGTCATCCCTTATACTAAGCACATCCCTCGTCATTAATATCCACCTAATCTCTCTACGTCCCCACTACTTGTACAATGTCTCTACTTAATTCTCAAGTCTCCTATGGTCATCTCTAATCCCTAACATTATCCTAGCCCTCCCTCGGCTAGTTCTCACTGCCAAACCCCATAAATCTAAAGCTCATGTGCCCATGATGTGAGGGATGGTAGAGCTACCATCCCGCTACATCGGACACTATCTCCCACTATCACCCCCAGTCCTCTCGCACTATGAGCCCCCGTCATGTGAGGTACTGGGTCCTGCCTCGGCATCTAGAGCTGAGGCGATCCATGAGGGCGTCTGCTCGCCGGTGTAGGGTCTTAACCGGTCGGCGTGGACGATCCGAGGGAGGGCTCGTGGCCCCATTTTGATCTTAATGACCACGTCACAGACTTGCGACAGGATGACCCCCGGGCCTTGCCAGGGAGAGGTGAGTTTGGGGCACCTACCCTTCCGCCTCCGGGGATTGAAGAACCAAATCTTCATCCCCGGAGCGTACTGACTCCCCTGGCTCCGGTGGTCGTACCTGCACTTCATCTTGGCACCCGCCAGCTGGAGCTGGCGGCGTGCGAAGGCATGGACCCTCTCCATGCCTTCCTCCAAGTGACGTGCATAGCCCTCCCTCGGAGGTGCATCAGTGGTGTCTGGCACGGGACCGCATAGCAAGTCGGCGGGAGCCCGCAACTCCCGCCCATACATAAGCAACGCTGGACTGCATGTGGTGGCTCCGTGCTGGCTGGTTCTGTAGGCCATTCACAAATATGGGAGATGTTCGTCCCAGTCGTCCTGACAGGTGGTGGTGAACAATGCCAATTGTTGGACCAAGGTTCGGTTGAACCGTTCCACCATCCCGTCAGATTGTGGTCTTAAGGGCGTTTTTGGTTTTTTTTGTTTGTTTTTTTGTATACAAGATCGAGGCTCGTGAAAGAGCTAACATTAATCACACAGAAAGTCAAACCGACACATAAAACACAAAAATAAGGGGAGCGTTAGACAAGATGGGGAGAGAGGGGAAAGGACACAAACACAACATTTGAGAGCAGGGACATCGGGAGAAATGTGGGAGGGGGGGGGGGGGGGGTTGGGGGGAGGTGGGCGAGGTATAAAACATATGAACACTGCAAGGACTTCTAGGAAAGAAGTTGGAATTTCAAAAAAAAGTGTATCTGGGGTGAATGAGTGGGGGTAGAAAAGATCAAGTTTTTGGATGGGGGAAGATAGGAGATGGTGGTGAACAGCTGTTTTAAAGACCTGGAGGGAGGAGTGGAATTGAAGGGAGTGGGGGAGTTTGTTCCAGAGGCGGGACAAAAGAGGAATGAAAGAGTGAAGGTGAGCAGAGAGCCTAGATTTTGGCAGTTTAACCATAAGAGGGTTGCAGGCAGATCTTGTGTGACCTGAAGGAATATTGGGGGGAAGGGAACAGATGGAGCTGGTGGGAGCAAGGCCGGAGAGGAGTCGGTAGAAGACAGAAAGACCACCAACCTGCCTGCGGTGAGTGAGTGAAAGGCCCTCGGAGTTAGCTTCATCGCAGGAGATTCCAATGATTCTGAAAGCATTGGTTTCAACAGCGTGAAGCCGAGCTAGGTGTGAGGCAGGAGCACCGGCCCAGAGGGGGGAACAGTATTTCATTGAGCTGTGGATGAAAGCCTTGTATGTGGTGAGGAGATCAGGTGTGCCAAGGAAGGACTTCGCACGACGGAGGATGCCCAGTCGGCGACTGGCTTTGGAGGCCAGCTTGCAAATGTGGTTTTCCCAAGAAAGATCATGGCATATAGTGAGACCCAAAAGCTTGAGTAACAGAACTTCTTGGAGAGGATTGATCAGAAAGTAGATGGGAGTGTTGTCCAGTAATGTTCTGGTTTTCCTAATTGTCAGGATTCTGCACACATCTTTTAACAATTGACTCTCAAAATTTCGGCCCTGGTCTGTGTGCAGCTCCTCTGGAATCCCATGCCGACATACAAATCCTTCCACGAAGGCCTGCGCGACCACCCCGGCTTCTTGGTTGGGGAGGGCATAGGTCTCCGGCCACTTGGTGAAATAGTCCATTACAACGAGGATGTACTTGTTACCTTGGCGGGTGCGGGGTAGTGGTCCTAGAATATCCATGGCCACCTGCTCAAGGGGGGCCCCCACCTGGTGTAATTGAAGGGGGGCCCTCATCCTCCGTGCTGGTCCCTTTTTGGCAGTACAGGCGTCGCATCTCCGACACCAGTCCTGTATGTCATGTCGCGCCCCATATTTACCCAATAAAACCTCCGGCGGACCCGAGATGTTGTCTTTGTCCCGCCCAAATGGCCGCCGGAGCGGGTACCATGCACCTGCTGTAATATGATGTTCTTAAATTTGTCTGGGACTGTCACCAGCCAGGAAGTTCTCTCAGAGGGAACCTCCACCCACTTGCGATATAAGATGTTGTCTTTCAATTCCAGGGTTTGCCACCGAGCCCAATATGCCTTTGTTGGCGCCCCAAGGGACCATTCGTACAGGAGAGAGAGAGAGAGAGGAGGGATTTCCCATGTACAGCCCTTACTCCAATGTTCTCATTGCCCCTCTCCTTCCCCAGCTCAGTCTAACTCTTCCTGCCTCCATGCACTGCTCATTTTATCCCTCATGGCCACACAGCACCTTAGCATTCCCTCGCTCACAGCATAGCTCCAGTCATGAAGGGGCACACAGTTGCTGCCACGGTACCATCACACCAGTCGGCTGACGTCACTGTGCCCCTCGAACCATCGCTGTACGTGGAGAGCCATCAGACCTCTTCCCCATTAGGTCTTTGTCTCAATCGAACCCATTCGTACACCGGTCCCAGAACGGGATCCTCCCGCTGGGCCATGCTCCAAGCCAAAGTTCCAAATTCTTCATCTGCGGTTAGTGGCAAAATTGGCCCTCACCCGGGTTGCACGGACTACGAGGGTAGGGGTGGAGTCTGTCAATTGTTCCCCCTCCTCGTGTCTCGCACAAACTTTACAGTTTTTCCCCAAACAAGGACGTCGAGAGAGTGCATCGGCATTCCCATGGGCCTTCCTGGCCCTATGGGTCACACTGAAATCGTACTGCTGCAACTTTTCCATCCACCTTGCAATTTGGCCCTCCGGTTCCTTGAACTGGAGGAGCCAATGCAGGGAGGAATGGTCAGTTCGAACCAGAAATTTCCGCCCGTACAAGTACGAGTGGAAATGGCTCATGGCAGCCAGCATAGCCAATAACTCTTTACGAGTGACGCAATAATTTCACTCGGGCCTACTCATGGCCCGACTATAATACGCGATCACTCACTCCACGCCCCCCTGTGTCTGGGACAAAACCGCGCCCAATCCTTCCTGGCTTGCATCCGTGTCCAGGGTAAATGTCCCGTCACTAGTGGGGTAAGCTAGAATGAGTGCGGATGTCAAACACCCCTTCAATGCTAGGAAGGCCTCTTGGCACTCCCTTGTCCAATTAAATCTCGTCCCCTTCTCTGTAAGCCGGTGAAGGGGCCGGGCCAACTCTGCAAATTTTGCCACAAAGCGCCGGTAGTAGGAGCAGAGTCCCAGAAATCCCCGCACCTCCTTGATGGTACGTGGTGCGGGCCACTCCTCTACCGCTGTAATTTTGCCTGGGTCTGTTTTTACCCCCTCACGACCAATGACGTGACGTAGTTAGGCCACCTCTCTAGCAAACAAAGTGCATTTGCTCGGACTCAGCTTTAACCCTGCCTGTCTGAGGCACCCAAACACCTGGTCCAAATTAGCTATGGCTTGGGGGAATGTTTTAGCATGTACCAGGATGTCATCCAGGTACACCAGGCATGACTGCCATGGCATGCCGCCCAGTACATGCTCCATCGATCGTTCAAAGGTGGCGGGGGCGTTATACAAACCAAACGGCATCACAGTGAAGTGATACAGCCCCTTACCTGTGGAAAATGCCGTTTTCTCCTTCCCTGCCATATCCATTTCCACCTGCCAATACCCACTCTTGAGGTCCAAGGTTGAGAACGAATTTGAGCCTGCAACGGCATCGAGGGTATCGCCAATTCTTGGCAGGGGATATGAGTCTTTGAATGTCATGTTGTTTCGCTGGCGATAGGCCAGGCAGAAACGCGTGGTCCCATCTTTCTTTTTGACCAGCACAACAGGTGACATTCAAGGACTTCCTGAGGACTCAATGATACCTGCATCGAGCATTTTTTCTACCTGCTCGTCAGCTTCCTCCCTCTTGCTCCAAGGGAGCCGTCGGGCGGGCTGACGAATAGGCCGGGCCTCACCAGTGTGGATCTGATGTTTCACCAGGCCCGTACGTCCAATATCCTCGGAGGACAAGGAGAAGATATCCAAATGGGATTCAATTAATTTGTGTAAGGCCTCCCTCTGGGTACCCTCCAACTCTACACTACCACGATTTACCATCTCACAAATGGGATCAGGCCAATTCCTATTACTTTTTGAAGACTCCCTCTGGGGACGGCTCGGCTGGACGTTCTCGTCCCTCACTGGCGCGACTTCGTTAACTGGGGTGCAGCCGGCTGTCTTCTTGCCCCTTACTATAGTGCGTGGTTCTGCACGAATATTAATTACTCGGACGGCCACCACCGGCCCGTCCGTTTTTACGAGTGTGCGTCCCACGACTTAACCCGGGATGGACTGCGCTGCCACCGTTTCGACTAGGCCGCAGGACTCCTGCCATGTTGGGCGAGCTAGCCATCGGGCCGGCACTATGGCCTCGGCCCTTGGAGGCCTCGGCCTCGGCCTCACGGCCTCAGAAGCCTCCAGCTCCGTCCTCTCGGCCGTGCTCACCCCATCCAATGGTAGCTCATCTACTCCCACTTGCAGGGTCCCCTGGCACAAATCGATTTTACAACCGCTGGCAGTCAACAAATCCATTAAGCATGGGTCGCACACCTCCGCCACCCAAACTTCTATCTCCCTCTTTACCGACCCCAACTTGAGGGTTACAAAACCACGCCCTATGATGCGGGCCGTTACCCCGGTAGCCAGCTGCAAACTATGATTTTCCAGACGCTGGATTTTATCCCAGCCGTCTGCACTCGAATTGAGGATCACAGGGCTGATGATCGTGGCGCTAGCTCCTGTGTCCACTACAGCGTCTACCCCACGCCGGCAATTTTGCACCGAATTGTTAGGCTACCTGTACCAATTTGACCACAATGAATGACCTGTCGCGTCAATGAGGGCGCTTCACCATCCCCTACTACCGAACACGGCCCTATATGCTCGGCACTTACTAGTTTCCCGGGCCCTGGCGGGGGGGTGTCTGGGGTCGACTGGTCCGACCTGTACGAGGCGGAGTTGATGGTTCCGGCTGCCGGAGTCCGTTCCGGCACGGAGCTCGACATTCTCGCGCACGGTGACCCAGCCGACTACAATTATAGCACCTCACCTGGTAAGGTGCTTGCCTCCGAAATTCCAAATTTCCCCCCCTAAAAGTCCTAATTGGGGCATTTGTCCGTGGCCTACCGGGGGCCACCTCCGAAGCCGCCTGCCATGGTCCAGGTCCCGCCAGGTGCTGTTCCACCAGCCATCGGACCATGCTTTCCAGGTCAGGGCCCCTTTCGGGGGCGGGCCCCCTCAGGGGGCCGCCGCCAGCCACGGGCCCTACCTGGCGCACCGCCACTGCATGGCGCTCACTTCCCCGGGCCAGGGGCCTCGCTGCTTCCCAACGGGCCGCAGCGTCGGCCACCTGGCTCAAAGTCCGCGGGCGCCACATGGCGAGCTGTTGCCGAAGCTCGGGGTCCGGGAAGGCCTGGATGAAATGGTCCAGCGCCAGACTTTCCTGGGAGGCCGCCGCCATGTCTGCATGTGCAATCCCGACTGCGCGGCGAATGTCATAAACAAGCTCCCCGATGGTCTCCTGGGGCTTTCGTTTTCGCACCGCGAGCTGAGCTTTAACAAGCTCGCTCTGCTGTTCAATGCCGAATCGATTAATTAAGGCCGCGCAGAGGTCTGGCAGGGTGATAGCACCCGGTGGTAAGGCTGTCAGAACCTCCGCCGCCGTGCCGCGCAGTGCCCCCACGAGGTGTACTCCACCTTCGTCCGGATTCCAACCGTTTCCCCTACACACATGTTCGAACTGCGCCAGGTACGCCCTCAAATCACTCTTGCCGTCATATGGCGCGAATGGAACCTTATGGCCGCCCGAAGGCCGGACCCCATGCGTCGCTCCCTGCGGAATTAACGCGGGGCCGAACCGTTCGGGCCCCCACAGCACACTATTCCCGGGGGGCTCGCGTGCTGCTCCCGTCCCTCTGAAGACTCCCCCTGTCGGTGTCGATGCTTGGGGCGCCTCCTCGCAACCCGCTACCCATTCCATTCTTGCACACCCCGGCTCACCAACACCCCTCACACTCCCCATGGTCGGACATCCCTGCGCACACTCTCTCTCCACACACTCCGGACCAGTCGCACTCCTTACCATTGGCCTCTCACGAACGCCCGGGTCTATACCAGCCCCTAAGCTCGCTGAACCTCCCCTCACACCATATACATTTCCGACCATATCGCCACTCACCTCGGCGCTTCTTCCTCTTCGCTCTTCCTCCGCCACCTGCACACTCTTTATTTGGTTAGCAAGTACATCATCACGATGTGAGCACAGACCTTGTACCAATTCCATCCCCTCCTCCTTTATTTCATTCTTAGTCTCCCTGCGTCTCTTTTTAATTTCACTCACCCCTTATTACCTCCTCCAACTTTTGTTTCACCCCCTCTATTTCCCGGTGTGCCCCCACAATTTCTTCTTCTAAGGCCACCTTGGTCGTCTCTGTATGATTCCTAACTTCTCGTTCTCTCGCCCCCAACGTCTCTACCACCTCATCCAACCTCTTTGTCAGTCCCTCGTGTACCATCTGACATTCCTTCTTTGTCGCTATTAATTCCTTCTTTATTTCCCTTTGTGCAGATTTCAGCCCCCCTATCACGTCCGTGTTCTTACTCACTTGCTCCCCTAACTCCTTTTGTCCCAGCGTCAGCTTCTCTACTTCCCGCGTCAACTCCTCTACACCCCCCTGTAACCTAGCCGTACTTTTTCTCACCTCCTTCTCCACACGCTCCTCACACCGCTTTACCTCGTCGCGTACCCCCGCGACATCTTCGCTCACCCTGCGCCTTATATCCTCCCTCATCTTTTCTATTTCCCTCTTAGATGCCGCCCTCATCTGTTCCAATTCATTCTTTTGGGCGTCCATTTTGCCTTCCAGCCCGTTCTTTACCTCCTCTATCTGATCCCCCATTTGTTTTATTTCCCAGGCGGATTTATCCCCCATTTCCTTCAATTGGTCCCCCATCTTGTCTTCTAACCCCACTAACCCGTCCTTCACTCCTTCCATTTGGTTCTCCTGGGTGGCCATCCTGTTTTCCAACCCCGTTAACCCGTCCTTCATTTCCTTCATTTGGCCACCCACGTCCTCCAATTGGGCCCCCAATTTGCTTTCTAATCCCCCCAATTTGCTTTCTACTCCCCCAATTGCTCCCCCATTCTATTTTCCAAATCACTTAACCCGTCTCTCAATCCCCCAATTCGGTTTCCCATATCATTTCTCAATCCCCCAATTTGGTTTCCCATATCATTTCTCAATCCCCCAATTTGTTTCCCATATCATTTCTCAATCCCCCAAATTGGTTTCCCAGGCCTTTCGTCTCGTCCTTCTGGGTGTTTAACTTGGCCATTATCTGGATCATAAATACTCGCATGTACTCCGGCATCTCGGGCTCGGCTGCTGCGGCCATGTACGAGGCGCCGCCATTTTGTTCGCCTGCAACCCTCCTGCTGCACCCCTCATTAATTTCCTCTTCCATTTCCAATTGCTCCAATTCCTCCCTGGGGTCCTGGGTTGATTCTAACCCTTCCTCTACTCCCTCATTTTCCCCCACCGGCATCCGACCGCCTTGGCTATCCATGGCACGATTTAAATTTGGTGTTCATACAATTTCGGCCGCTCGTAATTTGGAGTGCGTTAGGCGCACTTCGGGTCCAAATCCCACTCCCCGACACCAATTGTTGCGGATCTCCGACGTCGGCCCTCCGCTTATCAAGGGGGAATTAATCCCCTTGTCCTTTATCTGGCCGACGCGATCCTGGGGGTTATAACGTCCTTCCCGGGCAGCGTTAGGTAGGGTTTTTAGGACTAGGGATTCGCTATTACCTAAGTGCTAAGGCTGACCGGAAACGAGGAAATAACTCCCGCGTGAATCACGGATATTGATGGAATATGCCGAGCGGATAGCAATCCGCGATCCGAGCTGTTAACAGGTACTAACCCGATTATAGCGGTTGGGATTGTGCCACGCTTACCCAATTGAGAAAAGACTAGGACGATCGAATTAGGAAGAAACCAGGAAGAACAAGGTAATTTATTACAATTTGTACAAGAAGAGGAAAAGAAAGAATGTACAATAAAGAGGAAGAAAAAGGACACAGGGCAGCCTTAGACAGTCTTACTTATCCCTTGGACTCGGGCCGGTTCGCTCTTAGACTCGGTCTCAGACTCAGACTCACGCGGGGATGACGAAGGTAGGGTGGAAGGTCCGGCGATGGCGTCCACAGCTCGTCCCGGTCCTTGACTCGTTCCGTGCAGCAGATCGAAACCCGGCAGGCAGCTCTCCGCATAGCGTAGGCGCGAGCGAACAATTATATCGGGGAAATGGTAAGCTGGGCTATCGGCGACTTCGTGTCTCTTGGCCGCGTACGTAATAGGAATACGGGCGTTTGGATGTTGCGCACCGCAAGCCTAAGCCGAATTCTCAACCAACGATCCCCGATAAACCCTTCACAATGGCGCGTGCCTCCAACAAATGTCCTTCAACGCCGATCATACAAGTTCGTTGGCACAACGCGCTCGCCCCTCAAGTCCTTCTCATAACTCTGCGCACGTTCAGGTCAAGCGCCTCTCTCTCCCCGCTCATAACTTGATACGGCAACTCCCTGCTCATAACCCGGGTACAATGTTCACAATCAGTCCTCTCCTCATAACTGAGGTGGGGGCCTCGCGCAGGGGGTTATATTGTCACGCCCAGCGAACCCTCTCGAATCTCCAGCCACGCCCTGTCAGGCGATCTCACCTCAACCCTGGTTGGCTGCTGAGGGCTTACCGGCTCCGCCTTGATGGCTGCTTGACGTGGCCGCACCTCCACCCTTGCGCTCCGCCCCCTTTTCGGGCCTTACCTCGTGGCCTTTGAGTGGAAGCCCAGCGAGGGTGCGAAGGCTGCTGGAAACCTAAAGGGCGAGGGCGATTACAGACTAGCTAGTGCTTAATGGCATCGATGGAAGGGAGGCTGCAAAAATGGACGAGGGGCCTACTCTTATTTGTTTTACGCAACGCAGATGCAACTATTGGGAATGGCCTTATCCTAAACACATACTAAGAAATAACTACCATCCTAAGGTGACCTACGTGTTGCTTGTGGCCTACCTATGGGGTGCAACCTTTAACCTTTAATGATGTTACCTGTGCTGGGTTCTCAAAACCACAATATATATATATATATATATATATATATATATATGTATGTATATATATATATATATATATATATATATATATATATATATATATATATATATATATATATATATATATATATATATATAGTGAAACCTTGACTTAACGAGTGCACCAACTTACGAGTTTTCCGAGATACGAGCCGTCGCTCGGGCGGTTTTTTGCTTTGTGATGCGAGCCGAGATCTGAGTTACGAGCTTACGCCACCCGCCACTAGGTGGCCGAACGAGCGTTCAGGTCACGTGGTTATCTTGCCGTGCAAGCATCTCTGCCGTATATCGCTGCTGCTTTGTTTTCGCATGTTGGTTATTTTGGAAAATTTCTTAGTTTTAACCATGGGTCCTAAGAAATTGAGTGCCAAGGGCAGTACTGAGAAGAAGAAGAGGATGATGTGCTTGCATATAAAACACGCAATCGTCGAAAAACATGAGCGAGGTGTGCGTGTTGTCGACTTGGCGAGGCAGTACGATCGTAGCAGTACGATCGAAACATTTTGAAAGGGAGGAAGAAACAAACCTCGTTGGACAGGTTTTTATTGAAACGCCCTGCAAGTGAAAGCGAGGAAAGTGTGGCGAAAAAGGCAAAAGTCATCTCCTCCACCTCCGCCAGCATCTTCGTCTGATCTTCAAGGTAAATACACTTAATAAAACCAGTTTATTTCTTTACATTGTGGCGGACACGGAAGCTCACTGGCATGGTGACATCATTCCGCGCACTAAGTGGGCGGCGGCCACGCCGAGGGGTAGGCGTGGCCTCAGGATATACACCGGGCGTGCAGCCCGGAGCGCGCCAGTGTTACAGTGAGCTCTTGAATAAAGACTCTTACAAATTACCGCGTTGTCCGCTTCCTCCTTGTTTACAAGCAGCGCGCGTAATGCCGCTTATTATGTACAGTATATACGAGGTCGTGCTTGTTTATACATTATTTGTTATTTATAAAGTACATTTTTCTTATTTAAAAACACCTAACAAAAAAAATTGGTGTGGTTTTTTGGGGGCTGGAACGGATTAATAGCATTTCAATGCATTTTAATGGGGAAATTTAATTTGAGAAACGAGCAAATTGAGTTACGAGCTCGGTCACAGAACGAATTAAACTCGTAAGTCAAGGTTTCACTGTATATATATATATATATATATATATATATATATATATATATATGTATATATGTATATATATATATATATATATATATATATATGACGGGTTGTCCCCCCCTTTGGAACTCAAGAAGAGGCACCTTCGAAGCAGCAAGTGAGGTTTAATAATCGAGCAAACACAATATTGCGGAGCACGCCTTGAAATCGCAGGGCCCTGTCACACAAGACCTGCAAGTCCAAGCCGTACTGAAATCATTCTGACACAAGATCCTTTATATAATCGAATAAAGCCTAAAAAAGCCTCCGCTGAAGTAATGACCTCAGACAGGAGGGCCGAGTTTGAAGACACAGGTGTGTGAAAGTAACATATTTCTCAAGCTCTAATTCCAAACAAGCTGGGCTTTCAAGGCCCAGCGATGCATTCCCATAATAAAGTTCAATGGTATTTAACTTGGCAGCAAGAGCCAGGCACATACAAAATGAAAGGATACATATTACATCATACTCTGTTCGAGGTTAACTTGAAGGCAAACAAGAATTAAATGACAACTATTCCCATAACTTTTCTCCCTTTAGAAGATGCTGAAAAAACGTCTCCCAGGCTGGATCTGACCGAGCCGTGAAAGCAACAACATGTTTGGCAGTTCAATCTAGCTTTTTTGAAGCAAGCAAAAGAAAGACAATTATATATATATTTCTCAGGTGCCCTGTGTCACGTGGTGTGCCCTCCCCCATGCCCCCCATGCCCTGCCCGACATATTTCTCCCTTTTGTCTTTGAGACAACACCTCGAAAAAGACAATGTATCAACCCCAGCGGGCCAGTGCCCCCCAATCACATGCCAGGCGCGCAATGCGTCACGCATGCTCAGGGAGGGATACTGGCCCCTGGTTGTGGCCGTCTGACATTTAACGCATAATTGTTAGCCATAATTCGCGACGAAGACCCCTGGTTAGAAGATAGCTGCCGCCCGGCCGGGTTCCGAATCCACCCTTCCTCCAGCGTAGGTGCGACCCAGTCGCCGGCCTGATGAGGGGCCCTCCTTATGCAGGTGCGGTCCTCGCGAATCAGGGCAAACGATCCACGTCCAATGCCATCAAGCCTTGTACATGTGATTGCTCTGTGGGAGAGAAGGTGACACATCCATCATCACAAATCTCCTTCTCATTGTCTGAATCAGCGTCAGTATCCGTCTGACATTTAACGCATAATTGTTAGCCATAATTCGCGACGAAGACCCCTGGTTAGAAGATAGCTGCCGCCCGGCCGGGTTCCGAATCCACCCTTCCTCCAGCGTAGGTGCGACCCAGTCGCCGGCCTGATGAGGGGCCCTCCTTATGCAGGTGCGGGTGCATGGTGTCGGGTGTCTTGTACAGAGGGGGTAAACCAAAAATGTTCTTTACAAATGGTGGTACCCCTGGACATTCATTCGTCTTTTCGTCCTCGCTGTTTGCATAATAGCTCTTAAAAGAACCTTTACTACTAAAATCAAAGGAATTCCAGTCAGGATCGGCGTGGTCATTGGTGCCATGCCAGGAGTCGTAGAAAGCCATATCCTCCTGCCATGAGTCATCTAGGTCGACGATCCAGTCGTGGGTGTTCGAATCTTGCCACGAAGTGACAGAATTGGCCGGTTCGCCGAAGGCCTTTGGGTCCTTTCCATGTGGCGAGAGGACCATCTCGGTAGCAGCAGTTGGTGTGGTCCATCCTGTGAAACATTTTCTCACACACACCATGATCAAGGCCTTTATTATAACCAGGGTGAGTACGATTCCCACGATTATGGCCAAGCCTGTCAACAGCCATTTTACAATGATTCCTGTCCATCCTCGGAACCAGGCTGCTATGTTGGACCATACACTGTTGGCCTTTTCCTTTCTCTCTGTCCTCTTCCTTACCACTATTGGGGCCCGTGGTGTCACTATGTGTGTGACGCATGGTGGCCGGGAAGTCAATAATTGTATGGTCTTAACTTCACATATCAATATCAGGGTGGTATTTCTGTCTAGTAAAGCGAGGTGTGGCGTGGTGGGCGTGGTGCTGGCGAGGTGGTTTAAACATAGCAGTGCAAGTGTAATTATTCCTATATGTCTATGGCATATCGGTTGGTGCAGCTCCTGCCCCATCCTGTGTGACGATGGGTGTGGTTGGTGGGACTTCAGTGACCGTGGGTGCAGGGAGGGCCAACTTACAATGCGTGGCGTGTACCCAGGACGACTTGCCCTCACAAAACACCGCTGTTGGTGCGGTCAGGAGAACCTGGATCGGTCTCGTCCACCTTGGTCCTTGTGGGTGAGGTGTGGGTGAGGTGCTCCACGAGCACCTGGTCACTGGCTGGTGGAGTTCTGTTCACCTGGTCTGCAGAGCCGTGATCCAATCTGCACCAGCACCCATTCATCTCTTCGATTGGGGTCAACCTGCCTGTAGCAATCTAATGCAATTTTGTTAAACGAAATTCACAACTTTACATTCATTGGTCCCCCCAGTGCAAGCCAACCCCTTGTATCACCTTCTTATCCCAAAACAACATTCCACAACCACTTTCTCTTATTCCCTGCCTTTACCATCAACCTTTTCCAACCTTCTCCCTTTTCTCAGCAAATCCTGCAGATTCACTTGTCATTGACAAATAATTCATCTGATCCGACTTTCCTTTATCATCTTTGCACTTCCAACAACCTTCTTCAACACTTCCTCCCGAACCCTTTTCTTCAGACTCAACCCACATCAATACAATGTCCCCTTCCAGGCGCGTCTGTCTAGCCACTCACAAATTGTCCACAAGACAACGTCCCCATCTTTCACACTTCAGCTCCCGAGAGCTCAATTTTGAACAGGGGTAAAACCAGCAATACTCAATTACCTTCTGCCAAGCAGGAGGCCAGAGCATCATTACTCCCTCTTCCCTCTGCCCACCATAACTGGCAGACAGACAATGGCGAGCCACAAGCCCCAACCCTACAAGGCTCCAGCTCCCATCCAAAGGATACAAACTCCCTCAGACTGGCATAATCTCTTTGCCAGCTTATGTACGAACCAAGACTGCAAACAAATCGTTTTCCAATAAAAATCAATCGTGTCTGGAAATTCAAATGCTATATTTACTTTCACCAATTTCCAAAACTACCTCCCCTTAATCGTCTTTCCTGCATTTAATAATACATGATTTACCAACCATTTCCCCCCCCCCCCCCCCCCCCCCCAATTATGATCAGTCAATGGAGAAACTCACCACATTTTCTCCATCCTGCTTTGTTGTCTTCCTATATTGCAACCATCATTTTTTGTAAACACACATATTTGTAAACATTTTAGCAGCTCGTAGTTAAATATCAAAATACCTCAACTGGTATTCTTCCTTTGATAACCTCTCCATTATCTTATCAATACCTTTACACCTAGCTTCAGGAACACGCCTTGTTCCAGGGGTGTGCGCATCCACATCTTTAATTGGGTGACCCCCATTTGTATCCTGGCTGCCCCTCTACCTGGAGCATGGTTACCCCCCAAAATGACATTGCACGGACCCTTTCAATACCCGTCTAAACCTACTGCCATTATTCCCATGATCACTTTCAACGAACCAATTTTCCTAATCCACCCCCTCAACCCTCATTTCAATTTAAAGTCAATCCAATGTCCTCCAATACCTCTCCCAGCATCACACGCACTTGTTGCAGACACCTGTTTTAGCCTCTGGCCCAATAGCTGCCCAATATTATGAATATTCCCAATATCCCAATAAACAAATAATAACAAGAAAATAACCTGATCTATGTATTGAAATAGATCTAATTCTCATGTTGGTCAATTTTCTCACCCACTGTGACTCACTCTCGTCAATCCTGCCATCCCATTCCCAATCGCATTTCCAGCGAAGATGACGTCACTATTTCACACCTTCCCTCCCTTGAACAGTGGGAGTCCTCCAAGAGATGCATTCTGATGTAAATCACTTCAAGCACCTAATTGGCCCTCCTTGGAATCGCACCTTTAACATTACCGGCACTGCCCTTTCTTGGTTCAAATCTTACCTCTGACAGACACAAATTCATCTCCATCAATAACTGCAAATCCTCCACTGCTCCCACTCTATCCTGACAGACTGCATCACTGAAATAAAATCCTGGCTTCAAATCATCTTCCTCAAACTTAACTATGATAAATCTGAAATCAACCACAAAGACAGCCTTCTTTCACCTGCAAAACATCGCCCGTCTCCGTCAATCCCTCTCCTCCTGTGAAACTGTAACCTTCAACCACACGAGGTGCCAGCCTCGTGGTGCCAGTGCTCCACCACACGTGCAGCCACCCAGATCCCTAGCAACGCCCTAACTTTAACACAAGGCCTCCACCACGAACAACACCGTTCACACCACCTTCCAACCACTGCAGGTGCACCTGAGCTCCGTGGCACACCCGCAACCCGCCCTCAAAATTAATGTTCAGAAACATGACTCCATGGACGGCCAGAAAGCCAGACAGACAGACACACACACACACACACACAGGGATAGACACCGGTGGGTTATCGCCGGCATTCTGAACAAGTTCCCCATTCCTGCCCTAATCTCTGTTGTAAACGGCGACGGCAGCCCATCACCTTGAGTATCTCCCTTTTGTCCAACGCATTCCACAATCCCAAGTCGGTCGAGTACAAGCCCCGGCCATGCCGTTGAATGAACACCCAGTCGGTTGACTCAGCGTATCATCTTTGACTTTTACTCCCATGCTAAATCTGGAAAGCTGGACTGAATCCCCAAGCAGACTGAATCCCACATTGAATCTCAATAACAAATCCAAACTGACACCATTTATTTCTTAGCCCCCATATTTACTCAATGTAGTTTCTACCTTCACAACATATATTATCATTCCATCATACCCAATGTAGTCAGGTTGCAACAACAGGATATCTCACCCTTGACCTCTGACCAAAAAATGCATACTCATCCAATACACATATACAATACACAAGTGGCCAGTACTCATCGACTTGCCTAATTCCTGCAGGCAATGTAGGGAACCCCTTGTCAATCATTCACACGTCAATGCTCGGCCAAATACACACAATAAACACAGATACACACATCAATGACAGAAAAATTCGATTTAAATGCAGATATGAGATCGTAATGCCATTTTTTGATTCGGTGCGCACTTTCACCGTCACTCCCAATCCCTCCTACCTGTGAATACCTTACCTGGCCCCTTGCTGTGAGCCTATTCACCCCTCTTCAGGCTCACCTGTCCTGTTGGTTTCTACCTGGATTTCTTTTTTCCTGTGCTTTATCTGCTTCTTCCTCTGCTCTTGAAGTCTCAGCACTTCTCCTGCCTTTCTCCTACCTTGTACCTGCGCTCTTCTTCTTCCAATTTAATTTATCCTTCTCCAGAAATCACATAAGGTTCCTATTTCCAAATATAAGAAATCACCGATATCTCCCTCGAAATGCAAAACAAAACTGCTTCCGAATCTGGCATCCCAAAGCCCTCCTTGGAAGCATGCTCTACAATGCAGCACCACTTCCACTCAGCGCACAACATACATGTGCTCACCACAACACATCACTCCAAGCCACCTCATCACTCGCATTGTTCACAAAGGTGCAACCACAACACCTAGCTGCATCATTTTCTTTTCATATCTCACTGTTTTAATCATTGTCTCTTGGCTCGTTATAATCCTTTTTCCGCCTAACTCGGCCATGCGAATGCGTCCATGCCGTGCACAGCATGGTCCGCATTCCCGTCTTGCCTTTGTCCCCGCCTCGCGGTTCACCGCGAGGGCCGTTATCCCGTTGCCACGGTGACCTGCCTGCACGCCTCTGCTCGCGTGTTCACAGCTGGATTCCACACACCTCGTGCATTATAATCCTCTGTTATTTCTCCAGATCTAACCTCATCTCTTGCCCGGAAAGAGATAATTCCTGTGCTGCCTGTAGAATATATTGTCAGAACTCCCTCCTTTGGGTAAAACGCACTGGATGTGCATGCCTTAAATCCTGGAACAGGACGAAGAAGGCCTTAAGAGGGGTGGGGATTTATCAGATACACACATCCAGTGCGTATCTTAACTTACTTATCCAAGCCCACGCTGGGGTCTAGTCTTTCTACCTATGACCTATTCTTATCCTTATTCTTATCCTTATTCTTATCCACCCACGCCGGGGTCTAGTTACCTACGCCCACGCCGGGGAACTGAGGGCTATCCCTCGAGGGCTATCCCTCCTAACCTAGGGCGCCCTCCTTGCTCGATTCATTAATCCACTGGTTGCTGCTTCAATTTGGTTCGAGATACATGCTCAGGCACAGTCGATAGAGGTTCCACACATCCAAAAGGAAGAGAGGAGGCTTTAAATTTAGGTGTGCAAATATTCTTACCTCAGCCCATTATTGCCAGCGCTGGCCCTTAGCCTCCTCCCGACCTGAGGAGCGAGCCCCCCCCCCGACCTGCACCTGGATGATCCCACTTCTGACACCAGATGACGGGTTGTCCCCCCCTTTGGAACTCAAGAAGAGGCACCTTCGAAGCAGCAAGTGAGGTTTAATAATCGAGCAAACACAATATTGCGGAGCACGCCTTGAAATCGCAGGGCCCTGTCACACAAGACCTGCAAGTCCAAGCCGCACTGAAATCATTCTGACACAAGATCCTTTATATAATCGAACAAAGCCTAAAAAATCCTCCGCTGAAGTAATGACCTCAGACAGGAGGGCCGAGTTTGAAGACACAGATGTGTGAAAGTAACATATTTCTCAAGCTCTAATTCCAAACAAGCTGGGCTTTCAAGGCCCAGCGATGCGTTCCCATAATAAAGTTCAATGGTATTTAACTTGGCAGCAAGAGCCAGGCACATACAAAATGAAAGGATACATATTACATCATACTCTGTTCGAGGTTAACTTGAAGGCAAACAAGAATTAAATGACAACTATTCCCATAACTTTTCTCCCTTTAGAAGATGCTGAAAAAACGTCTCGCAGGCTGGATCTGACCGAGCCGTGAAAGCAACAACATGTTTTGCAGTTCAATCTAGCTTTTTTGAAGCAAGCAAAAGAAAGACAATTATATATATATTTCTCAGGTGTCCTGTGTCACGTGGTGTGCCCCCCCCCATGCCCCCCATGCCCTGCCCGACATATATATATATATATATATATATATATATATATATATATATATATATATATATATACATACACACAGTGTGGCCCCGTTATAACACGATCGTTGAGGTCCATAAAATGTCATCGCGAAAAAGGCGGGGTTGCGCTAAATTGGGGTTCAAGAAAATCAGCGTTCAAACTGACCCAATGTTACCCTAATATCCTAAAACATCCTAAAACAACAAATAAAAACATTCAAGAATATTAGCAATCATCATTTACAGATTATTTCTTTAAAAAGTGATTGAGTGTTCCTTGCTTGAACGTAGCATGTCTCTGGCTGCGAGCGAAATAGAGAATGCTTCTGAGTTCGAGGATTTTTATGTGGTCCACCTCCTGGGTCTCCAGCCAACGGAGGCTAGCCTCGAGGTGTTCAATGGCTTCAGACACTTTTGTGGGTGGGGGTGGAGGCTCTTGATTATCATCTTCTTGTGGCTCGAGAACCGGTACACTTGCCGCCGCCGGTGCTATAGTTACGTTACGGACGATCTCGGCATCCATCATGTGCTCATATGTTGGGCATTGGTCGTCGGCAGAGTGCCACTGGTGTTGCTCTTCTTTTCTCCATTCAGACATTGGAAGGCCTTCTGAGCGAGCTTGAACAAACCACTCGAACAGGGAGTCATTGAGGCTGATATCTTTGGCTGTCTTCAGGCGTTTGGCTTTTAGTCCTGCTTCTTCTTCAACTTTGTGACGCACGTAACTTTTCTTCTTGAGATTTCCAGCCACAAAGTGTTGATTCCGGTATCCCGAGGTCTCTTGCAACTTGAGTTTGACTTTTCGTCTTGATCGCGTCAAGTGCATGAAGCTTATCTTTCACAGAAAAATATTTTCTTTTTTTAGCAGTTTGTTCCATTTCCGGAATAAGTTCCGGAAAGAGCAAAAAAAAAAAAAGGTCCAATGATTGATCGCGTTATATCCGAATTCGCGTTTAATTGTGGCGCATAAAATCGGGGTTTCACTGTATATATGCCGCCTCCTTCGGACATAGGTGTGATTTTTAATTTTTTAAAATTCAACCTGATAATTTCTTGACATGTTACTGAGAAAGCAATCATGTGACCTTTGAGTATATTTGATGGCTGTAAATGTGCCTCTTGGATTAGTTTGGATTCCCCACCATTGATCTAACGAGTGCTACTCAGACTCTTGCGCACATCATTATGAATTTTCAACTCATAGTCTTTCTTATGTTCTCATCCACATGTCTGATTGGGCAAAGAAACACAGACATTTGACAAACCAGGGATGTAGTGCTAACAGGTTTTGCTTCGTTTATACAGTCACGTGAAAAAGTAAGTACACCCCATGTAAAGTTTTGACTTTTTCAACATATTTCAACATACAGCTATTTGATCTTCATTTCAACAATATTGATAGATAAAGGTGATATAATATAACAAATATCATGAAACATTTACATTTTGTAGTCCATTGTATAATTTAAATAAACATAAATGCAAATTTCGCATGTGCAAAAAGTAAGTACACCCCGACATTTATCACGACTTCAAATACCTAAAATTAGAATCAGGTGCACCAGCTCAGGTGCAAATGATTAGAACATCGTTAGAGAGGATCTTGGAGGAACCTGTCTTATTTAAACCTCAGACATTTAGTTTGGTTTGCTCTTTGTTGTTGAAGTGTGCGGCGTCACCAAGCCTAGATCAAAAGAGCTCTCTGAGGCCTTCAAAAAGAAGGTTATAGATGCCTACGAGTCTGGGAAGGGATTTAAAAAGATCTCCAAACAATTTGAAATCATTCATTCGACTGTCCGGAAGATCATCTACAAGTGGAGAAGATTCCAAACAACTGCCAACTTGTTCAGGCCAGGCCGCCCCAGCAAGTTCAGCCCGAGAGCAGACCGCAAGATGCTGAAAGAAGTCTCTTAGGACCCCAGAATGTCATCACGCGACCTACAGGTAGATCTTGCCACTGTTGATGTCAAAGTGCACGAGTCTACCATTAGAAAGAGGCTGCACAAATTAGATCTACATGGGAGGTGTGCCAGGAGGAAACCTTTGCTGTCCAGAAAGAACATCAGGGCAAGACTAAAGTTTGCCAATGAACACCTCGGCAAAGACCAGCACTTCTGGAACAATGTGCTCTGGACAGATGAGTCAAAGGCAGAGCTATTTGGCCACAGTACCAGAAGACATGTTTGGCGAAAACCAAAGACAGCATTTGACCACAAGAACCTGATACCAACTGTAAAGCATGGTGGTGGAAATATTATGGTTTTGGGCAGCTTTGCTGCATCAGGGCCTGGGCAGCTCACCATCATAGAATCCACTATGAATTCTTCATTGTACCAGAGGGTGCTTGAGGATAATGTGAGGCCATCTGTCGGAAAGTTGAAGCTCAACCGAAGGTGGACCTTGCAACATAACAATGACCCTAAACATACCAGGAAATCCACCAAGGAATGGCTGAAACGAAATAAATGGAGGGTTCTGGAATGGCCAAGTCAAAGCCCGGATCTAAATCCCATCGAGATGTTGTGGGGGGATTTGAAACGAGCTGTGCATGCAAGAAACCCCTCAAACATCGCACAGCTGAAAGAATTCTGCATGGAGGAGTGGGCAAAAATTTCTCCCAGTCGATATCAGAGACTGTTTGACAGTTATAAGAAATGCCTACTTGAGGTTGTTTCTGCCAAAGGGGGCAATACCACCTATTAGAGCCAAGGGTGTACTTACTTTTTCACGTGACTGTATGTTTTTATTATCAACATCCGTTATAATTTTACCAATAGTGATTTTACCATTTGATGTTTATTCTTGTATGATAGCAACACATTGTTTTCACTAATGCTGCTTCACTGACCAATTCATATGAACTCATGGGATATTCTGATGGAAAATGATACAGGCATTGGGCAGTGAATGATTTCCAATTTAATCTGCAGATTATAAAATAACTTATGACATTAAAAAAAAAACATTAAAACCTGTTGGATATTGTAAATGTTTTTGCAGTACGAAACTGAAATAATTAATTGTCTCACCATTCGTGTGGTTTCATACAGGCTTACTAAGCTGCGGATTTTGGAATTGAGGGAGAACCATCTCAAAGGTTTGCCAAAGTAAGTGGCATGAAGTGAACAAAACGATAATAACAAAAGAAGCTGGTGTTAGTCGAATACTTGAAAAAAACATGCAATCTTCTCATTTCCACTCACCATCCCAATTTAAAATGTAAATTAATCGTCTTAAAGATTTTATTTTGAGACAATTTATCTATCTTGGAACTCATGAGACTATCTTGGAATTCTTTTTCTTGAATGGTCGTCCTTAAAAAATTAGTTTCTCATGAGATGAAATCGAAATAGGGTGAGATTTTCATCAGTGAATTTCTACCATCTCTTATCTTCCCCCATCCAAAACCTTGATCTTTTCTACCCCCACTAATTCACCTCCAGATCCACTTTTTTAAAAATACCGACTTCTTTCTTTCCTGGAAGTTCTAGCAGTGTCCAAGCGTTTTATACCTCTCCCCCCCCCCCCCCCCCCATTCCCATGCCTCCTCCCCCCAAGCCCTCTCCCTCCCACAGATCTCCCTGTTCTCTGCTGTTGTACTTGTGTGCTTCCCCCTCTCTCCCAATCTTGTCTCCCGCTCCCTTTATTGTATGTTTTGTGTGTCCGTTTGTTTTTTTTGTGATTGATGTTGGCTCTTTCACGAGCCTTGATCTTGTATGCCAAAAAAACAAAAAAACAAAAAGGTCTCATTAAAAAAAAATTGTCATGCTAAAATCATGATTTTAAGGGGTGTTGCAAAACATTTTACCTTTTTTTCCCCCGAGAACCTGTTACGGTTGTGCACGCATTCAGACATGACGTGTGCGTGTGTACGTGTCGTGTGCGTACCTTGCGTCCACGTCGATACTTTTTCTTCACTTGTCGTTGCTGTGATGGTTTTTGTCGTGGACTGAACAACGCGTCGCATGTGCGTTATTCTATTCTCGGCTATTTTATCGTGCATCAAAGGAAGCATGCCTCGGGGGAAAAAAAGGTAAAATGTTTTGCAACACCCCTTAATAACATTGATTTTTGTTTTTAGAGTAAATTTTCATGTACATCTCTGCAAAACGCTAAATACATCACATGTCTACAATAGATTAAGCGATTGTATTGGTCAAAACAACTACGTATCTTTCTGTGATCCATAGTTTGGGAGCTGTATTAAGGCTTTAAATTCTTTTTGTGTGCAGATCAATGTCGAAGTTGAATCAGCTGGAACGTCTCGACTTGGGAGGAAATGAAATTTTGGAGATGGTAAGACTGAGTCAATAACTATCCTGAAATGGTGTTGAAGCATTAAGTTTGACCTTGGTCATGGTTGTTGGGTCATTGAAACATCATATTGTCACAAAGGTTATGATGCAATATGGAGAATATCAATTTACTACAAAATCATGAATTTACAGGCGTTATAACCCTGTGATGTCCATCTCTCGATAGATTCAAACAGTTGTAAATATGCAGGAAATGTAGAATTTGGCAGAAGTATCTGGCAAACGATGAGATTTGTCAGTGGATACAAACGAAACAGTAAGCGAAGCATCCCCTCCAAGTTATGAGGTTGACACCGTACCCCTTGTTGGCATCACACCAGATCGTGGTTTTAATTGTACTCTGCAACCTCACTGGGCATCAGACAAAGGATTCGACAGCTCAGAACCAACAAGACGAGCTGCTGATATAATTGCCTTGCTAAGGATATCTCGACTATTGTTTATATTACACATTAGCATTTAAAAAAAACCCAAGAGAGCTACCTGCAACCCTCTTATGGTTAAACTGTCAAAATCAACTCTATTCACCTTCGATCTTTCATTCCTTTTTACTCCCGCCTCTGGAACACTATTTTCAATCAAGTCAAAATCAAGACACTCCCGCCTCTGGAACAAAACAGCTGTTCACCACCATCTCATGTCTTTCCCCATCCAAAACCTTGATCTTTTCTACCCCCGTTAATTCACCCCAGATCCACAAATTCCGACTTCTTTCCTGGAAGTCCGAGGAGCGTCCATGTTTTTTATACCTCTCCCAACCCCCCCCCCCTTCCCATTCCTCCTCCCCCCAAGTCCCCTCCATCCTACAGATCTCCCAATGTCCTTGTTCTCTACTGTTGTACTTGTGTGCTTCCCTCTCTCTCCATCTTGTCTCCCGCTCCCTTTATCTTATGTTTTATGTGTGAGTTTGTCTTTTTGTGATTGATGTTAGCTCTTACACAGGCCTCGATCTTGTATACAAAAAAAAAAAAAAAAACATAGGGTGAGCATCTCTTCCTTATCTACTTGGGTAATTAAGCTTCTAACCTTTTTTTTTTTTTTTTTTTTTTTGTATACATGATCGAGGCTCGTGAAAGAGCGAACATTAATCACACTGAAAGACAAACCGACACATAAAACATATAACATGGGGAGCGGTAGACAAGATGGGGCGAGAGGGGGAGGAACGCAAACACAACATCTGAGAGCAGGGACATCGAGAGATCTGTGGGAGGGAGAGGGCTTTGGGGGGGGGAGGCAAGGGAAGGGGGGGGGGGGGGGTGGGAGAGGTATAAAACATATGGACACTGCCGGGATTTCCAGGAAAGAAGTTGGAATTTCAAACAAGGTAGATCTGGGGTGAATTAGTGGGGGTAGAAATGATCAAGGTTTTGGATGGGGAAAGATAAGAGATGGTGGTGAACAGCTGTTTTAAAGACCTGGAGGGAGGAGTGGGATTGAAGGGAGTGTGGGAGTTTGTTCCAGAGGCGGGAGAAAAGAGGAATGAAAGAGTGAAGGTGAGCAGAGAGCCGTGATTTCGGCAGTTTAACCATCAGAGGGTTGCTGGCAGAACTTGTGCGACCTGTAGGAATATTTGGGGGACAAAGCACAGAGAGAGCTGGGGGAGCAAGGCCGGAGAGGAGTCGGTAGAAGACAGAAAGACCACCTACCTGCCTGCGGTGAGTGGGTGAAAGGCCCTCGGAGATAGCTTCATCACGGGAGATTCCAATGATTTTGAAAGCTTTGGTTTCAACAGCGTGAAGCCGAGCTAGGTGTGAGGAGGAGCACCGGCCCATAGGGGAGAACAGTATTCCATTGAGCTGCAGATGAAAGCCTTGTATGTGGTGAGGAGCTCAGGTGTGCCGAGGAAGGACTTCGCACGACGGAGGATGCCCAGTCGGCGACTGGCTTTGGAGGCCAGCTTGGAAATGTGGTTTTCCCAAGAAAGATCATGGCAGATAGTGAGACCCAAAAGCTTGAGCGACAGAACTTCTTGGAGAGGATTGTTGAGAAAGTAGATGGGAGGGTTGACCAGTCGATCTTTTCAGAGAGACATAGTAAGAGTGTGAGATTTGTCAGGATTGAAAGACATGTTCCACTTGTTTGACCAGTCTGTGATTTTGTCCAGGTCTTCAGAGAGTGAGGAGGCTGCAGACTGCCGATCTGAGGGAAGAGGAATGGAGCGGCAGAGAGTGGAGTCATCAGCAAAGAGATAGAGAGGATTTTCCAGAGAGTCGGAGAGATCATTAATAAAGACCAGAAAAAGCACAGGGCCCAGAACACTGCCTTGGGGAACTCCAGCCTGAACAGGAAGGGGAGATGAGAGAAATCCATTCAGGGCCACACGTTGTCTACGACCAGAGAGGAAGTCCACAAGCCATGCATGGAGATTTCCATGGATACCATAGGAGGAGAGTTTGGTGAGCAGAGCTGCGTGCCAGACCGTATCGAAGGCACATGATATGCCAAGGGAGACGGCTCTGATTTTCTGTTTGGCATTGAGGACCTCCATCCATTGTTGAGACAGCAGAAGCAGCATGTCCAGAGTAGAATGACCTGGTCTGAATCCAAATTGATGATCGGAGATCAAGCCTTTGGAGAAGAGGAAGGATTTGATATCTGAAGCAATGATGGATTCCATGACTTTGCTGATAATTGGGAGCAGGCTGATTGGTCTGTAGTTGCAAGGATCTGTTTTTGCACCTTTTTTGTGTAAAGCGGTAATGTTTGAAGCAGTAATTTTTGCACCTAGCCCACCTCGTGGGATTAGGCCGACTTGCAGGCCAGGGTGGCTGAAGGGAAAGTTCCCATACAATTCCCAGTGACCATCACACATTATCAGGGGGAATTTTGTGCTGTGATTGAGAGATGAAACGGCGGGATCGAGTATAAACTGTAAATGTGGTTGAGTCTAAAAACGCAGTTGATGTGATGTGTTTTTGATTTAAAAAATCATTTGGCAAACTGTCGTCATCTCCTTTTCTGTCACCATAACAGCCTCTTTTAAAGTTCAAAAACTATATTTGATGGAAAGTATTCTCCAAAACTCATTCTAATGAGAAAGCGATAATCTTGTGGTTTCATAAAGTGTAAAGAAGAGGGAATAACTTACAAGTGATGTGTTTTCTAGAAATAAGCTTGTCTGGATGCTGTGTTAACTAGCACCTTGCTGCTGTCTTGGACAGCCTCAATTGCCATTCTGGTTTATGCTATTTATAAACACAATGTCAATTATACGAAAAATAACAACATCTGATTGTGTGTACTTTTAAAGAATAATTATTTCCAGATGTATATTTGTAATATTTATGAAACATGTCGACATTTACAGTTGTCGCCAATGCAATGTCGCCAATGCTTCATTCTTCCTCATTTGATCAATAAGTTCATGCTCTGGGATAAAATGCAACTTGCATTTGAAAATTTGTCTTGCTCGATCTTAAAATCACCTATTCCCAGCACAAGTCACTTCATCATCTCGAATAATGTTATTGTAGCAAGTAACCTTAACTTTGGCAACACACAGATGTTACAACAGCTGGGTCTTATGTATGCAGAGAGTTTTGGAAAATTCAAATGAAGCATATCCTTAATAGTGGCTGTGACCACACCTCGGATCAGGCTTCTCACCTTCTGCCTTCTCATCCTCACATATTCCCTCAGTTGCATACTTTCATCCGGAATCCCAAACCTGATTAGCATTCCCGATTATTAACTTAGCGCTCACCATCATTCCTTCATCTCTCTGTTGTCTCATCTGTGGACTTGAGTTCCAGATTCTGTTGTCCACTGCCCCTTTCTCTCGTTTATCCAAAGTGCTGCCCATAGTTACCTCCACCACCAAAGGTGGTTGGAGGTTATGTTTTTACCCATGTCTGTCTGTCTGTCTGTCTGTCTGTTTGTTTGTTTTTTGTTTGTGAACAAGATATCTCAAAAAGTTGTGGACGGATTCGGACGGAATTTGTCAGCTATGTAGTGTATGTGACAAGGACGAAATGATTAGATTTTGGTGAAGATCCGGATCCAGATCCAGCTACTAGATTTTTTTTATGTGATTCTTCACTATTGGGAGATAGGGCCAAAAACGATAATAATAATAATAATAATAATAATAATAATAATAAAGGAGTCTTATATAGCCCCATCAAGCAGAGTAAACGACCCTCATGGCGCTTTACATTATCATGCGAACGCACACACACCGCACACACATACACAAACATACACACACACAGACACACCTTCACTCTTGCCCTATTCCTCTCCATAGCATATATAGCATACATAGCATAGCATAGCATAGCATAGCATAGCATACATAGCAGGATATCTCAAAAAGTTGTGGACGGATGATTTTGATTAAATGTGATTCTGTATTGTGATTTTCTGGTCTACTCTGGGATGCAAAACGTAAACTGTTCACCTGGCGAAGATATATGCTCTCCACTGAGTGCCGTTCTAGTTAAATCATGCTTTCTCCTATACCCACTGCTGCTATCTTCATCTCTCGTTGACGCACTCGCCTGCCGCCCCTCACTACACTCCCCTGCTACTTTCCCTTCTGCCACTCAGCTCATGCATAATGTCTTTTATCTCTGTTCCCCTTTAATCCAATGTCAGTCTGTGAACCTGTGGCCCTCTGTTGTTTAGCTCCTCAATGACCCTACATTTTTGTATACAACTTTGAAATAAGGCTTGCAAGTTGTGTTACTTCCAAGTTCTACATAACTATTGTATGACTCTTATCAGATTTGAACGTCACCTTTATGTTGATGATTCTTGGTTTTTCTACAGAATATTCTATGGTATGAGTTTGCGACCTAAAATGATATGGCCGTGTTTCATTAATCATCATAACTCTGTTGAAAATTTTTTTGGAACTGTATTCATAGTTGTTCAAGAATGCCTCACTTTTGCCTTGCTAAGGGGGAAGGGGGAGGGAGGGGGGTTAAAGGCGGCTTTGGGGGTTCAAGGGGGGAAGGGGGAGGGAGGAGGAAGTGGAGGGGAGGGGGGAGAGGAGGGAAGGAAGGGGAGGGGGGGAGGCAGGAGAGGAAGGGGGTTCATATATATGCTGGTGGGTGAATGTGGCGTTCATCACGTTTCTGAGTTAAGTGTGATGCCGATCAGGAAGAAGAAGAAGAAGCCGTACTACCAAATTCGTACACTTCCGGAAATGCTTGATTTATTTGTATTCAAATGTCTGGTGATTGTTTTGTATTTATTTATGTGAATGTGTACTTGTATATAATATAACTGTCATAAATTTTAAAAGGCTTTGGCACTATCGAGTGTTTTTTTTGTTTTTTTATTCCAGAAAAACGTTTTTTTTTCATAATTTGTTTTTTCCTAAAACACTCCCAGGCACTCACTGATGAACCTCTGAAAGTTTGACGAAGATCCGTTCAGCCAACTCTGAGAAAAATGGTGGCACAGACAGACAGACAGACAGACATCTCTCTTATATAGTAAACTAGCAAGGGTACCCAGCATTGCTCGATCTCTTTTATTTGTGGAAGCCTAAAACACTTTCCTACACCTACTAAGGAATGGGGTCGGGGATCATTTAACATTACCTTTCACATAGCTACCACCATAGAGCGATTTTTTTTTAATCCAAAAAAGGTTCAAAATTTTCAAAAAAAGGTTTTTGCCTGAAACACTCCCCGGCACTCACTGATGAACGAACAGCTGAAAGAGTAGTGGGATCAAAAGTAGTGGGACCTGTGAAAGAGAGAGGAGAGAGAGGAGAGAGGGTATGAAAGAACTGTCTGCCATCTACACCAGATGGGGATGGTGGATAATCGAAAGACCATTCTATGGTCAGAAAGCAGTTAGCCCTATGTGACAACTTCTTTATGGATAATACCGATGATTTTCAGAGCCTTGGCTGCCATGGCTTCCAGAGGTGGGATACAGGTACGTCGGCCCACAAGGGAGACCCATACTCCATTGTGCTTCAAACAAATACTTTATTGACAAAATTAAGAACGAGTGTTGCTCATGAAGGCTCATGTCGGTTTCAATTGGCGGACAGGTATAATGATGGATGAAATCAATAAGGAGTGCATTGAGGTATGGGAAGCAAGGATGCATAACCACCATGGGAAGCAAGGAGAAGCTGAGGTTTCAGGCATTAGCCCTTTGTCATACCAAAATCGCTCTTCGAGAATTATTGGAGAATTATTTTGTATTATTAATTATTAAAGCAGTCTTCCATAATGTGTTGTATTGTCTGGGGAGGCCTGGCAGAGGTTACAGGTATCCTCAGTGGTGTCATTGTGTCTATGTTTATACTGTAAAAGCTGTGGGTGATATCCACAGCGGAAATGTGAAAGGTGAACATGATCAGACCTGCGGAGTAATTTCTCCATGTTGTCGATGGGTGGGGGATTAGTGCCCAGGATAGTGTTTGGACAGAAGAGAGTTGTTGATAATTGTGACAAAATTATGATTTTCATATTTATATAAAGGGTATGGCGACTATCCAGAGAGGATCACTCGACCCTTTGATTATTCATTCCTAAAGGTGAAAGCATTATTTGAGGTGTTTCATTTGTAGGTAAATTGTATTGAATTAGTGAGACATAAGTGAGCATACCTTTAGTGTTTACGCGATATTAAGGCACCCTGCTCAACTTGACTCCCAATTTGGTGATGACTACCACATTTCTATTATACTAATTTTTTTCAGATGCCATATATTTATCACCAACATGTCCCTCTCACATCAACATGTTTCGATTACTAAAACATGAACCCTTCTGTGCTATCTTTCAGACCGTTTTCACTTAACTTCAGTGACATTCTCACCTTCTCACAATTCGCTTATAGTCGGATTGTATCTGAATTCGGATTGTATCCCCAAGTCAGTGTTCTGTGTCCTGTGCTTTTTCTGGTCTTCATCAATGATCTCTCTGACTCTCTAGAAAATCCTCTCTATCTCTTTGCTGATGGCTCCACTCTCTGCCGCTCCATTCCTCATCCCTCAGATCGGCAGGCAGCATCCTATTCACTCTCTGCAGACTTGGACAAAATCACAAACTGGTCAAACGAGTGGAACATGTCTTTCAATCCTGACAAATCTCACTCTTACTTTGTCTCTCCGAAAAACCCATCTGGACAACCCTCCAATCTACTTTCTGAACAATCCTCTCCAAGAAGTTCTGTCACTCAAGCTTTTGGGTCTCACCATCTGTCATGATCTTTCCTGGGAAAACCCCATTTCCAATCTAGGCCTCCAAAGCCAGTCGCCGACTGAGTATCCTCCGTCGTGTGAAGTCCTTTCTGGGCAAACCTGAGCTCCTTACCACATACAAGGCTTTCATCCGCAGCTCAATGGAATACTGCTCTCCCCTCTGGGCTGGTGCTCCTGCCTCACACCTAGCTCGGCTTCACGCGGTTGAAACCAAAGTTTTCAGAATCATTGGAATCTCCTGTGATGAAGCTGATTCTAAGGGCCTTTCACTCTCTCGCCACAGGCAGGTTGGTGGTCTTTCTGTCTTCTACCGACTCCTCTCCAGCCTAGCTCCCCCAGCTCTCTCTCTGTGCTCTGTCCCCCAAATTTTCCTGCAGGACGCACAAGATCTGCCAGCAACCCTCTTCTGTTGAAACTTCCAAAATCAAGACTCTTTGCTCACCTTCACTCCTTCATTCCTCTTTTCTCCCGCCTCTGGAACAAACTTCCTCACTCTCTTCAATCCTTCTCCTCCCTCCAGGTCTTCAAAACAGCTGTTTACCACCATCTCTTGTCTTCCCCCATCCAAAACCTTGATCTTTTATATCCCCGTTAAAACACCCCAAATCCACCTCTTTCGATCTCCAACTTCTTTCCTGAAATTCCTCGTTGTGTCAATTTGTTTTATACCGTGTACCCCTTCCTTCCCCCCCCCCTCCCCCCCACCCCATCCCTTCCCACCACTGGCCCTCTCTCTTCCACAGATCTACCGACGTCCCAGTTCTCTACTGTTGTTGTGCTTGTATGTTTTCCTCTCCCCCCCCCCCCCCCCCCCCCCACTTGTCTCCCGCTCCCTTTATTTATTGTATGTTTATGCGTCTGTGCATGTTTTCATGTATAATGTGTTAGCTCTTACACGAGCCTTGACTGTATACCAAAAAAAATTAAAAAATAATTTATACAAGCTATTCATCAATCATGGCCATCAGCATTTGATGTTAGACTTGGTGAAACTCTTGGATCAATTAATTTCGTATGGTGAGGTGGGAATGACATTGGGAGGAGGTTGGGAGGAGATGGCGAGAGGGTGGTGGTGATGTTGAAAGAAAACACAATTACAAAAGGGAAGTAGAGAGGATGGGAGACAAAAGGGAGGAGAAGAGAGTTAAGTTTGGGAGTGGCGGGGGTAGAGGGCAGGACATGTGGAGGTGTCGAGAAAAACAAATTATGGGTGTAAAGGGTGTAAGAAGGGAAATGGTCAAAATTCTGCCACGTTGTATTTTTAATATGAAGATGGCCACTGGCAAAGCATCAAAAATGTTAATGATTGAAGATGTATGTTGCCTGGTGTTTGCATCATTGAGGGAGAGCGCAACACCAGTAAATATTGTTCTCGTGGGATGTATTATGCATAAAGAAGAGATGTATGACTGAACTTACCTTTTACTGTGATACAGCCGGAAGTGATTGAGCACCTTGGGAGCCTGAAGGAACTTTGGTTAGATGGGAATGGCCTGCAGAGATTTCCTGGGGTACGATATTTTCAATTTGTCTCATTATATTAGTGTCTTAAATTTTTATTTTATGGCAAGATATCAACTACCTTTATGGAAAGGTATGTTACTTACCACACCTGCCTTTAAATTTATATTATTCACACGAAGTGAGTTTATCGTCTTATTATTTTTCTCCAACTCAACAATCTGGAGAATTTTTAATGCAGTGCAAAGTGGTTTATTTTCCTTTTAGTTACAATTAACTTGCTTTCTGTGAACAGTGGATTGGTAAGCTGCGGCAGCTCACATACCTGGATATCTCTAAGAACAATGTGGAGGAGTTGGAGTCAGGAATTTCAGGCTGTGAACTTCTTTCCGACCTTCTGCTTTCCTCAAACCTCTTGCAACTGCTGCCACACACAATTGGTAAGCTGAACCCAAATATGGAGTCTCAGCTAAATAGTTAATAAACGCATAAAACATTTGCCATCCAAAGAGCAACATGAGAAGTTTAATCCACATAATTAAATAGAAGCTTATTCCAGTTGAATCTACCTGAAATCAAACTTCGTTTAATAGTTAACTAGAGTGGATCGGCTCACGCTACGCTCTCCTCACCAATTGTCACTACAAAGGCACAGGCTTGTTTTAACTGAGGATAACAATTGTACTTGAGTTACTGTGTTGTCATGATTTACACCAAGCATAATACAAACATTTATTTTGTTCAAATTTATTTGTAATATTGGTGATATTATTTATTTGTATTTTATTTATAATCTAAAAAGGTCCAAGTGGTCTAAAGCCCGAAATCGTCAAGGGTCTTAGCGGTCTGATCTGTCTGAAGGGTGTAAGGGACCTAAATGGTATTAAGGTCTGAGGGGTCGAAAGGGGCTTAAGGGGTGTAAAGGACTAAAGGTTCGAGGGGTTTAAAGGGTATATAAGGTCTAAAGGGTATATAAGGTCTAAAGGGTGAAGGGATCTAAAGCTGTATAAAGTTTGTTTGTTTTTTGTATACAAGATCCAGGCTCGTGTAAGAGCTAACATCAATCCTAAGAAACAACAACGAACGGACACACAAAACATACAAAAAAGGGAGCGGGAGACAAGAGAGAGAGAGAGAGAGAGAGAGAGAGAGAGAGAGAGAGAGATAGATAGATAGATAGATAGATAGATAGATATAGATATATATATATTATATATATATATATATAGATATATATATATATATATATATATATATATAGAGAGAGAGAGATATATTTGAAGGGTCTTAAAGGTAAAAGGAGTTTTGAGGATCTTGGGGTCGAATGGGTCTAAAGGGTCTTATGGGTGTTTGGGATATTTGGGTCCACTGGGTGTATTGGGTCTTGGGGTCTTTTGGATGTTCAGGGTCTTTTGGGTCCTCTGGGTCTTTTGGTTGTTCAGGGTATATTTGGTCTTTGGATTCTTTTGGATCCTCTGTGTCTATTATAGCTGGGCGGCTTAGCTAAAAAATTCGGATCGATTGTGCCTTTTCCCTTAAAAGCATGAAACTTGGCACATGGCTAGAATACCCGAAATGAAAGATTTTTAGTCCAGGGGGCATCCCCAATTTCACCCCACATGGCGGCCATCTTGAAATCCAAGATGGCCGTCATACAAGACCTATTTTGATGAATATCTCCATAATTAGAACAGATATCAAAATGGTTGAAGTGCCTATACCTACATTTTTAGGGTCTAGGAATCCAATGGCAACAATGGCAAAACAATGGCAACTGATTGAACGCTCAAAGCCTTTGAATGATGTCGTCCCGCGCAAAAAGTTACCTCTGTTTGGCAGCTCATCAGTAACAGACCAGCTGACAGATAAACACAAGGTAGCCTCATTGAAGAGTGATGTTCAACTGTTTTCTCGCCTCTATATTGCCTGTCAAACCCGCGAGGGAAACCTGGATGAATTTTTCCGTCATGAAAATCAATCTTTCCCTCCATCTCTGTCCAGGATGGGAAGCTTCGACTTGGTACAAAGAGCGACCTTTTGGACTGCTTAGAGGAACTTTCACCATCAAGCACACAGATGTCAGAGGTGACATGTGTCATACTTGACGGGGCAGTAATTGTTCAAAAGCTGAAGCCCGATGTTGGCACAGTCAAAACATTTGGCGAATATGCCGAAAAGGTCTTCATCCCATTTGTTTTCTCACAGTACAAATCTGCAACCCGACTTGATCTGGTGTGGGACCGTTACCTACCCGACAGCCTTAAGAGCATGACCCGTGAAAAGCGTGGCAAGGGGGTTCGCCGACGAGTAGATACCTCAGTTGCAATTCCTGGACAGTGGCAGAACTTTCTTCGAGTTGATGAAAACAAGCGTGAACTCTTCAGCTTCCTTTCCAATGAAACAATTAAATCATTTGAAGACCAGCGCAAGGAGCTAGTTGTCACACTTGATACAGAGGTTCTTACTGCTCCACCACGCATTGATCTAGAATCACTCTCCCCGTGCACTCAGGAAGAGGCAGATGGTCGGATGTTCCTACATGCTGCTGATGCAACACAGAGAGGGCATAGTAAGGTCCTCATACAAACTGTGGACACAGATGTTGTCGTGCTTGCAGTTACAGCATCCCAGAAGCTTTCAGTGATGATATGGTTACAATTTGGGACAGGCAAGAACATGCGATTTATCTCTGCACATGATATAGCCACAGCTCTTGGCCCTGAGAAATCTAAAGCCCTCCCCATGTTTCATGCACTAACAGGGTGTGACACTTCTTCAGCGTTTAATGGGCGTGGAAAGGTAACTGCATGGACCCTAAAAATGTAGGTATAGGCACTTCAACCATTTTGATATCTGTTCTAATTATGGAGATATTCATCAAAACAGGTCTTCTATGACGGCCATCTTGAATTTCAAGATGGCCGCCATATGGGGTGAAATTGGAGATGCCCCTGGACTAAAAATCTTTCTTTTGGGGTATTCTAGCCATGTGCCAAGTTTCATGCTTTTAAGGGAAAAGGCACAATTCATCAGTTAAGCAGCCCCACTATTATGTCCTTTGGGTGTTCGGGTTTTTTAAGGGTTTTTGGGGTATTTTGGGGTCTTTTTGGTCTTCAGAGTCCTCGGGGTCTTTTGAGTCTTCGGACTCCTCAGGGTCTTCGGTGTATTTTGAGTCTCCGGAGTCCTCAGGGTCCTTTGGGTCCTCGGGGTATTTAAGGATCTTCGGGGTGTTTTGGGTCTTCTGTGTCTTTGGGGTCTTAAAGGTCTTTAGGGTTCTTGGTGGTCTTAAGGATCAAAGGAGTCGTAAAGGGTCTTCAATGGTCTAAGGGGTCTCAGTAGCTAAAGTCGAAACTCTAAAGGGTCAAAAGGTACATTCCAATAGTACGTAAATAATATACGTAAGTAATTAATAGACAATTTGACTGAGTTGAAGCAGTACGTAATTAATAGACATATAGTCACGCAGTAACTAATTAAAAGACAGGATGTGACTGAGTTCAAACAGTATGTAATTAATAGACATATAGTCACACAGCTTCACGGACGGACACACGCCGAGACCGAGCTCCTTTTATATTATATTTGATGTGTTTGTTTTTTTTACTTCAGAATACAGTCTTATGGAATTACAGTTACTGGTGTCCGACTAAATACTTCACCAGGTTTGCTGCGCAAGCTGACTACTCTTCGGGTGGATGACAACCAGCTGACTTCACTGCCTACCTCTATTGGCAGGTGAATATGTTTGTTTGTTTATACGGTACTCAGCACGGTGGTGTTTATGTTCGGTGGATGTGCGGAGTATCGTTGAGAGAGGAAGACAAATGATGAATTGCGAAAGATGATGGGAATAGAGCCTGTGATTGATGCTCTGAAGAGGAACAGGTTGAGATGGTTTGGGCATGTGTTGAGGAAGGATGAAAGTGACTGGTTGAGAAGAGTGATGGGAATTAATGTGGAAGGAAGCAGAGGACGGGGAAGACCAAGAAAGACTTGGCTAAAGATGGTGGAAGAAGAAATGCGGGCAAGGGGGTTAACAAGGAGAGATGCAGAAAATAGGGCAAAATGGAGAAGATTGTCATGGGGACCGCAAGGCTAACCCCCGCTATGGCAGGGAAAATGGCCTTAAAATGCATGTTGTTGTTGTTGTTGTTGTTTATACTCAGCACCTTGTGTCCACCACAGGCAACAAGATATTTACTGTAAAATGTTATTCTCTTTCCTACTTTGTACTTTTTACATGCTAGCCTCGCCATTTCAATCTTCAAACAACGTTCCACGACTATCCCTTTGTAAATTCACATTACGTTTGATGAAAGAAATTTCCTTTCCATGCTGAAATGCAATAAAAATGTAAGTTGAAAGCAAAATACTTGTATGATAAAACATTCACACAATAGAGATTCATATTGTTTGCAGCTTATTTTTATATAGATGCCCAGCGCTTGCAATTTTATCGGCAAACTGTAAATAAAGAACGGCTTTTAGGTGGTGGAATTGGCAAGGCTTTGTAGCATTGCACTTTGGTGTAGGTACAATTCCAATGACTACTTAGTGAAAATGTCTGCACCCTACCAGATGGAGTTGTAACCTGTCAAAGACTGAAGTCAACAATAGTCTTATTATTGGAACAGAATACGTTCTTGAGTGAAGAACAGAATACGAACAGAACAAGATAGTGCAGCGGCATAGCAAACCAATTGTGCATTTTGTGATGGAAGCACCAAATTTGGCAGAATGATAGAATATTATATGGAGAACATTTTCAGATATGGAACCACTTTGGAATTCACCCCAATGTGGCCGCCATATTGGATTTCAAAATGGCAGCTTAAAAATCTTTAATTACAAATATTTCTGGTTCTATACCAGCTACAGCCTTGATTTTAGTGTCTGGATGTACAAACTTGAGGTCAAGGAATTGAATGGTTCTACTTAGAAGTTGATTTACTGACGCCATATTGGATTCCAAGATGGCGGCTTCCGAAAATCTGCTGACCGATATCTCTGGTTCTATGCCAGCTAGATACTTGATTCTGGTGTCTAGATGTACATTTCTGAGGTCAATGAATTGAATGGTTGTATTGAAATATGTTTTAATGCACATAAGCAACTGATAATCCCATATTACGTACATTGTATACACACGTTCAGCAAGAGAACTAGCGAGCGTATTGCATCAAGTCATGCCAAGTGTCACAGTTCCAACTCAATGTGAGCAGTCACCATCACAGGCACACAGTGCTGTGCATTTCAGAGCCGCTTTCTTGCACTTGCATCTCCCACTGCAACCGTTTTCGCACCCACAACAGATGAGTTCAGAGCAGGATTTGGCAGCTTCTGGTAGTGTTGTCCACAGAGGATCGAACTGTCCGTCATTGTCCACCCACCCCCAGTCGCATGGTGATGGGAGATAGCAGTGTGGGACAAGAGACTGTCCCCAACAATGTCCACCCTGGTAAGTTGCTCTCTTCATGTGTTGTACTAGGGCGGCCTGTGTTGGAGGTATTGCTTCAATGGATCGAGATTTCTTTGCAAAGAGTTTCTTTCTTGCCAGATTCACCTCAGAACATGTGCATGTGCGGTCGTACAGAAGCACTACGTATCTCTCCAGGGTTGCCAGTGTATCCTCAGAGATCTCACTTGGTGCAGATGCCAGGTCCAGGAATGCATTGGTCACTTCTGGAAAAGTTTCCCATACTGCCCATGCTGTTTTCTGTGATGTGATGGTCTCAAATTCTGTGATGACCCGAGCAACTTCGGGGCCAGCCACCATCCACCGTCGAAGGGCACTTGGATTTTCAGTTAGGCCCACTGCCCCGCCATCGCCTTTGACCGTGGCATTGTTTTGTTCATGAGCCTGGTCTAGGGAGATGGCGGAGAAAGCATGCCTAGTCTTCTTGGATGTGAAGTGCCCCGCATGGAACTTGGCAGCAACATCTGGGTGTTTCTCTGCAATGCCAACCATGTCCCTGATGTGGACTGGTAACCAGTGAGCATAGTGGATATGGTCCAATGCAGCGAACCATGCAGCTAGCTCTGGTAGGGTGTCCATGTACAGCGTGAAGTTGGACTCTCTCAGTGAACGTATGTAGAGGAGTATACAGAGCTCCAGGTTAAGTACAGTGGCCCAGTACTGAAACTGTGGACATGCCGCTGCTCTCTGGTCACACCATGCCTCGAACTCCAATGGTTCCTCATCTCTTGCAGTTGCTCTTTCGTTGTATATGTCATATGCACGATGCTGCAGTATGTGTAGGGCAGCAACAGTTACTTGGTGGGCGCGTCTTGTACGGCTGACGTGAGCTGCACGCAAGAAGGAGTCTGCTGTGCCAGCTGTTGCTATCTCTGCCTGAACCAATGCCTGTGTCCAACCGCTGTCTTGCAGCCAGTCTCCTGCTGTCTTCAAAGCTGCCATCTCTGTGTGTAGACCACCCAGCATGACCACAAAGAGATCTTCACCATGTGTGTCTGGCCAGTTCCATTGCACCTGCTTGGCGATCGCATAAAGTGGTTGGTCCAGTGTGACGACGGGTATCTGTCCAGGGTTTAGCTCATTGATCGCTGCTTTCACGACATCCATGGCATGGCGGATCATTGGCACTGAGTGGGCTTGGTCATGGAAGAGGGGAAGCAAGGCAGTGGGTGTGACTGTGATACTAGTATCCTTGGCCGATTGGTTCTCTGCGTGATGTGCAGCCCAAGAAATGTTTCCTGGATTCTGTGTGTCACCACTGTCACATGCATCCTTCACAGTCTGGAGCCACCTCTTCTCTTTATCCAGTTCAGCTTGTGCAGGATTCCTCTGCAGCGACGCCTGGGTTCCAGCTGGTACAGGGTGGCTTTTGGCAAGTGAACTAACTGGTTGTACATCTGTGTAATACCGTGGAAGGTCCTCCACAGTCTTGACATTTGAGACACCCCCGATGATGACAATACCTCGGTCTGTGCCTTGATTGTCATAGTCTGGATGTTGTATCAATGAAATACCAGTTCCGTGGAAGGAGTCGTGTGCTGTCGTGGAACTGGGATTGTGGTCTATATTATCCACAGCTGATGTGGTGAACACTCCACCGCGGAGCTTTGGGGGACAGACCACCTTCTCCGCCCGAAAGCGCTGACAGACCCCGTTCCCCAGCTCTGCAGAGATCCGTAGCACTCTATCATAGGCAATGCTGATCCCTAGTCCAGATAATGTGTCAACCAGTTCCCTCTTTCTCGTATGGGCTTGAAGCATCAAGCCAAGATATATTGGCAAAGGAGTCTCTTGACTAATGCTGTGTCGTACGTCTGTGCCTGCACCTCTCCTCTCATGCTTCACACTGTTGTATTTGAGAAGTTGAGCTATTGTCACAGACGCCGATGCCGATGACTGACATGCCTGATCTTTGATGCCTGCGCCCTCTAAAATCATGGAGACCATTGTCAGCAGCAGTTGTGGCACAGACTCTTCTTGACATTTGTTTGAGAAGGACCCATTGAAAGGCTGAGATGACTGGAACATATCCTTCCTTATAATCCCTGCAGCTCGTGCCAGGTGCACAACATCACTGTCAATATCATGTTGACATGCCTTGGCTAATGCACTGCCAATGTCTTCCTGAAACACCAGCAGGACATCTCTTCCCTGCCTGTGCTCCTGCAGATCAGGGAAGTGTGCCAGGATACGCTCCTTGAGTCTGGTTGTATGGACTCGTGTTTCCAGCACAACTCCGAACTGTTCCATTCTCATTGTGTAGAGCTTGGTGAGGTCTGCCATCTTGAATACAGGAGCAGTGTCTTCTTCTTTAGCAGTTTCCTCTATGTACGTTACCAGTTCAGCAAGGACTATTGCTGAAATGACATCTACCGTGCTCTGGCTTTGCTCAGCAAGCTTTTTTGCTGCCCTCACGCGGTTGTATAGGGATGTCAAACATTTCTTATGGTACTTGGCCTCTCTTGCGACCATGTCCCCAGCACTCAGTTGGGCTAACAAAGTGGTATCCTGAAGAAACTCTGCAGCCTTGCGAACGTGTTTATCTAGTTCCAATGTCGCTGCTTGATGAAACTCCAAACCAAGCTCTTGCTGGCAGAAGAAGCACAAATTGTCGCATATGCTATCAACACAAGCTGCCTGAGACCTAGTAAGCTTGTACTTATCTGTGATTGTACTGGGGATAGGGCTTCCCTCTGGATGACTTCTCTTCTGTACCCGCTGTAGCTTGGTAGTGTTATATTTCACCCTGCATGACTTGTGCCACTTGGCTTGGTGGGCAGCTAGAGTGGCAGCTATCCCTTGGCCTTCATCCAGTCGTTGCAAGTCCACGTCTTGTGGCAGCTTGCCTAGTTTATTGAATGCTGATAGATTGTCTTCAAGTGTCTTGTATCCAGCACCTGCATCAGTTCTTTTCGTGACAGCAGGACACTGTAGGGACTCTCCTATATCAACTTGACGCAGAACACAGAGTTCCCAGTCCAGTGGCGTCTTTGGCGTTGAAGTTACATGCTTGGTAACATGAACTAACTTGAACTGCTTCGACATGATTGAAACCTGGATGGAGCAAACAAACAAAAAAGTCGTTTAATTAGGGGTTAATCAACGGACCAGCATGTTTTATCTACAGGACAATACACGACCCCCCCTGAAATTTGACACCAAATGACCTCTTTTAGGGGTATTTTTGGCCGAAATTTTCAAATTTTTCACTCCCCAGACCCCTAGATGTTCCCTTGAGCTCAGAATCGCCGCTGTAATGTGTCTACTGATGTTAGAAAAGATATAGGGTGAATGGGGCAATAATTGTGCCTGTAGGATTTGTTTCCGCCACCCCCCCTAAGGGTTACAGATTTTTAAAGCCGCCATTTTGAAATCCAATATGGCGGCGACCTTGGGTGAATTTCAAAGTGGTTCCATATCTGAAAATGTTCTAAATATAACATTCTATCATTGTGCCAAATTTGGTGCTTCCATCACAAAATGCACAATTCTTCTTAAATTTTTGCTATGCCGCTGCACTAAGACAACAATACGTCTTGTGGAGAGTACCTGGCGTTGTGGGGGGGGGGGGGTGGTGGCAGGAGGGGTGGTGGCAGGAGGGGGAGGCATGAGGAAGAGAGTGGGGGGAGTGGAAGGGGGAGGGGAGGTGAGGGGAGAGGGAGGGAGAGAGATATACTACATATACATCTTTTAGGGGGGGTGGCTTTGACAGGCCTCTCCATTTTGGGGGAGGGGGGGAAGGGAAGGAGGAAAAATTTTCCCATGCAAAGAGTGCTTTAACCTCAGTGTTGCCCGGGTAAAAAAAGGAAATTGTAATACCCTCTGCCACCATCACCAGGTGGTGCTACAAGGTACACATTGACAAAGTGAATTTATGCTCCTCCCCCAAAATCCCCACATGAGGCCGTGGCCACATAGCCTATGTTACCCCCCAGGCAAAGTTGTATTTGTATTTGTACCCCGAGTAAAGTATGAAAGTGTTTATAGCTGGAGTACCCGGCGTTGCTCAAGCGAAAAATAAACAATAACATATTTGAAATGAGGGCAAATATAATGGAAAAGCAATTACATCCAAATTTAGAATCCATCACAAATGTCAAATCATCATTTTACCTTTTCATTGAATATATGCTGGTGAATGTACCGTTCATCACGTTTCTGAGTTAAGTACGATGACGTTCAGGAAGAAGATGAAGCCTTACCACCAATTTTGACCGCTTCCGGAATTGTTTGATTATTCGTGTTCAAATGTCTGGTGATTGTTTTGTATTTATTTATGCGAATGTGTACTTTTATATAATTGTCATTAATCATGACAATTATATAAAATATTTTTATATAATATAATTATATAATTATATAATTTTATATAATTGTTTTATATAATTGTCTTTATATAATTTAGGCACTATGGATAGTTTTTTTTTTTAAATCCCCAAAAAACGAACTTTAAAAAAAAAGGTTTTTTTTTTTTTTTTCCTGAAACACTCCCAGGCACTCACTGATGAACCTCTGAAAGTTTGACGAAGATCCGTTTGGCCATCTCTGAGAAAAATGGTGACACAGACAGATCAACAGCTCTCTTATATAGTAGATTACCTGCAGTTCCCATTTACCATTAACAGAACTGAGAAAAACTGGCCATAAAGGAAAGTTTTTCTTAATTTCCCCCACAATAGCTTTTGTCGACATAACGTTATCCACAAAATATTGATTTTTTTTCTTTTTAAAAATTCCCCTAAAACCCATATATTAAATGGTTGGTTCAAAGTGATTCTCCATTACAGGTGTCATTCATTATGATGAAATTCATTCGGTGGTGGAGATTATTTATGTTTTTACCCCTATCTGGTTGTTTGTTTGTTTGCTTGTCTGTAAATAGGATATCACAAAAATGTTGTGGATGGGCTCGGACTAAATTTGGTGGAGAGGTTGGGTATGACCAGGAGAAATGATTAGATTTTGGTGAATATCCGGATCCAGATCCAGATTTAAAAAAACATTTCAGTGATTCTTCACCATTGAGAAGAAGAAGAAGAAGAGGAAGAAGACCACTCATTTTGCACCTTCAGATGCATGGAGCTGCTGTGGCAGTTTCTAGACTATCAGGTACAATCATGCACGGGTCGCCATGCCGATGCACGATACTCGAGTGACTCATTCATCCCAGTAAGCTGGTACTCATTTTGTCGACTTCAGAAGGATGATTGGCTGAGTCAACTCATTCAACTCACCTGATGTCAATTCAACAGCATGACTGGGGCTTGAACTCAGGACCCTGAGATTTCAATCCAGAACTCTAATCGTTAAGCCAACACCAGGCTAAGCATTGAGTGGTGGGGCCATAAACGATATATAGCATGATATTTCAAAAAGTTGTGGATGGATTTTGCCAAAACTAGCTCGATGAGTTGGTTATCTAACCAACTCATCTATATTATAATAGCCGTAGATGATTCTGTCTGTCTGTCTGTCTGTTGGGCGTCTGTCCGGGGTGTGGCTTACTCGGTTTGCAGAGTAGCTCCACCCATAGCTCCACACATTCTGGGAGAGGCTTCGCTTCATATAAACAAATATCCACCATTTTATTAACTCGCATAGCTTTGAGGCCTGTTTTGTAGGCCCGTGGTGTCTTGCTCTCTCTCCCAGTTTTATTTCAAATCAAATTCGATATATCATTTCATTTTTCACAGTCGCTAACATAGTTTTAGACTCGGTTGAAAAAAAACGGGAAGAAAATCCGATGAAAGTTGCCGTTTATAGAACGAAATGAATTCTCAAAGGCCTGTAACTTCAAGGCCATTGAGTCTCTCTCACGCCTTTATCTCCAATCTAAATCTAACTCACCATATGATTTCATTTTTATCGATGGTTTTGGACTCGGTGTCAGCAACGCGGGAAAATGCAGAGATAAAGCGCGGCGTTACGCGCGCTGCTTGTGAGCAAGGAGGAAGCGGACAAGCGGTAACATATAAACGTCTTTATTGTAAGACTACACTGTAACACTCAACTCCTCCGGGCTGGTCGCCCGGTGTATATCATGAGGCCACGCCTACCCCTCGGGCGTGGCCACCGCCCACTTGGTGCGTGGAATGATGTCACCACGCCAGTGGGCTTTTGTGTCCGCCACACGCGCCCCCCCAGAATTCCCGCGCACCTGGAGGGCCAGTTTGCGGGGCAGACGAATGACCCGGCCGAAGCGCCCCCTGGCGATCGGCGGCGTCCGGGGTGCAGGGATACCAGGTGGGATGCCCCTGGCTGCCCCTGGGATGGGTGCAGGACCGGGGGGCGCCGTGGCGGCGGGGCTGGGCAGTGCCGGGGGTCCGCCCGCAGGAGGGCGGCCCCGACATGGGGGTCGGGCCACTGGCGGTGGATGGTCCACATCGAGGTGGGCCGGCTTGAGGCGGTCTACCGAAACGCGGTCAGGAGTACCGCCGATGTCCAGGGTGAAGTGCTTCGCCCCGGTCTCCAGCACGCGGAAAGGCCCGTCGTACGGGGGCCGCAGTGGTGTCCGATGGGCATCGTGGCGGACGAAGACGTACTCCGCCGTGCGAAGCTCCGGGGCGACGTGCGTCGGTGGGTGCCCGTGGCATGCCGTTGGCACCGGGGCGAACCTCTGGGCGGTCTCTTGCAGAGCGGAGCGCTGCTGTGCCGCGGACCATGGTGCCGTGGAGTCGGGGAGGAACTCGCCCGGCACCCGCAGCGGTTGCCCGAAGACCAACTCCGCCGCGGATGCGCGCAGGTCCTCCTTGGGCGCCGTCCGGAGGCCCAGCAGGACCCAGGGGAGCCTGTCGACCCAGCCGCCGTCGCGGAGGGTGGCCCGGAGCGCGGCCTTCAATGAGCGGTGAAATCGCTCACACAGGCCGTTAGCCTGGGGGTGGTAGGCCGTGGTTCGGTGCAGCCGGACCCCGAGCCCCTGCGCAACCGCCCCCCAGAGCTCCGAGGTGAACTGGGGGCCGCGGTCGGATGAGATGTCTGAGGGGGCGCCGAACCGGGCGACCCAGGTGGCGATGAAAGCCTGCGCGACATCGGCCGCCGTTGTCGACGCCAAGGGCACGGCCTCTGGCCACCGGGTGGTGCGGTCCACCATGGTGAGGACGTAGGTGAAACCCCGCGAGGGGGGCAGAGGTCCCACCAGGTCCACGTGGACGTGGTCAAACCGGCGTTCCGGCACCGTGAACGGGGCCAACGGGGCCTGGGTGTGCCGGTGCACCTTGGCGCGCTGGCACGCGAGGCACGTCCTGGCCCAGCCGCGGACGGCCTTCCGGAGGCCATGCCAGACGAACTTGTCGGCGATCAGCCTTTGGGAGGCCCTCGCGCCCGGGTGGGACAGGCCGTGGATGGCGTCAAACACCTGGCGCTGCCAGCCCGCGGGCACAATGGGGCGAGGACGCCCGAGGGAGACGTCGCACAAGAGGGCCGCGCCCGCGCCGTCGAACGGCACCTCGGTGACGCGGAGGCCCGTGACGGCGGTCCGCAAGGCCTGGACGTCGGGGTCAGCGGCCTGGTCCGCTGCCATCCGGGCATAGTCGATGCCGAGGTGGACTGCGTGGGCGACGGCCCGGGAAAGGCAATCCGCCACCGGGTTGTCCTTCCCCGCGACGTGCTGGATGTCCGTCGTGTACTCGGACACGGCCGAGAGGTGACGCTGCTGCCGGGCCGACCACGGCTCGGTGACCTTGCCCATCGCGAAGATCAGCGGCTTGTGGTCGACGAAGGCAGTGAACGCCCGGCCCTCGAGCAGATGGCGGAAGTGCCTGACCGCCAAGTGAAGTCCGAGCAACTCGCGGTCGAAGGTACTGTAACGGCGTTCGGGCGGGCGAAGCTGCCGGCTAAAGAACGCCAGCGGTTGCCAAGCTCCACGCACCCATTGCTCGTGCACCGCGCCCACCGCGTAGTCCGAGGCATCGGTGGTGAGGGCGATCGGTGCATCGGGCGCCGGGTGCGCGAGCATGGTGGCGTTAGCCAAGGCGAGCTTCGCGCCCGTGAACGCCGTGTCCATCTGCTCGGTCCAGGTAACGTCGCCTTTGCCCGGCTTACCTCGGAGAGCTTCGTGCAGGGGGCGCAGGAGCTGGGCGATACGGGGCAGGAACCGATGGTAAAAGTTCACCATGCCCAGGAACTCCTGCAGCCCTCTGATCGTGCGGGGGCGCGGAAACCCCTTCACCGCCTCCACCTTGGCCGGCAGGGGGACGGCTCCGTGCCTGGTGACACGGTGCCCCAGAAAATCGATTGTGGCGGCGCCGAACCGGCACTTTGCGGGGTTCACAATCAGGCCATGCTGGCCCAGGCGTTCGAAGAGCGTGCGGAGGTGGCGTAGGTGCTCTTCGCGGGACGCGCTGGCGACGAGGATATCGTCCAGGTAGACGTAGACAAAATCCAAGTCGCGCAGGACGCTGTCCATCAGTCGCTGGAACGCCTGAGCCGCATTCTTCAGACCGAAGGGCATGCGCAGGAACTCGAAGAGTCCGAATGGCGTGATGACCGCCGTCTTCGGGACGTCCTCCGGCCTGACGGGGACCTGATGGTAGCCGCGTATGAGGTCCACCTTCGAGAAGAAGGACCTGCCCGCCAAACGGGCGGAAAAGTCCTGAATGTGGGGGACGGGGTAGCGGTCGGGAGTCGTGGCGTCATTGAGACGGCGATAGTCCCCGCACGGTCGCCATCCCCCGCCGGGCTTCGGCACGATGTGCAGCGGCGACGCCCAAGCGCTCTCTGAGCGCCGAACGATGCCGAGTCGCTCCAGGGTAGCGAACTCCGCTTTTGCCACCGCCAGCTTCGTCGGCTCGAGGCGGCGTGCCCGGGCGTAGACCGGTGGCCCGACGGTGGGGATGTGATGGGCCACCCCGTGCTTGACGGCCCCCGCCGAGAAGGTGGGCCGCGTGAGGGCCGGGAAGCCGGCGAGGAGGCGGGTGAATGCGTCCGCTGCCGGAAGCGTACAGACCAACGTGGCCGGAACCGAATCGTTCGGCAAGCCGCTTGGCAAGCCGCTCGTTGAGCTGGGCAACGCACACGCGAGCGAGCTGAACGTCTCGGCCTGGACAAGCCGTCTGCGCTTGACGTCGACCAGGAGCCCATTAGCGCACAGGAAGTCCGCGCCAAGCAGTGCCATGGGCACGTCGGCGGTGACGAACGTCCATCGGAAAACCTGCCCTCCAAACCGCAGAGAGAGGCAGCGTTTTCCGTACGTACGGATGGGCGTCCCGTTCGCGGCAAGCAGCGCGGGGCCCCCACCCGCGGCGTGCTTGTCTGACGTGCCGGCGGGAATGACACTCACCTGCGCTCCCGTGTCGCACAGGTAACGGCGCCCGGAGAAGGTGTCCGTTATGAACAGCAGGCTGCTCGAACGGCCGGCGCTCATCGCCACAATTGAGCGCCGGCCCGGGCATTTCCCGACCCGTTGAAGGAGCACGGCGGATGACACCGCCGAGCTTCGTGGCCGAACTTGGCGTGGAACCAGCACCAGGTGGTGGAGCTGGAGGAGCGCGGCTGGCTCCGCCAGGCCGGTGGAGTCGACGGGTTTCCCCGCGGTGGCGGTTTTCGCCGCGGCGGTGGGCGGGGCGTGGCGGCGTTCACGAGGTGCGTATCAGCATGCTGCTGAACTTCAGCGTGCTGTAGAAGATGATGCTGTGGAACATCAGCGTCGAAGGCCGTGACGGCCACGCCAACGCTCGCCCGCGTGTCCGAAGCGGCGAAGTACTTGTCCGCCTCGGCCGCCAATGCTCGGGGTTCCGTTAGCCCGGTCCCGGCCAACGCGAGGCGAATCTGCGCTGGAAGTTGGCGACGGAAAAGCGCCCGGAATAGCGAACCGGGGGCTTCGTCGCCCAACAGTGACAGCATATGGTCCATTTGGACCGACGGGCGCGTCTCACGGAGCTCGGGGAGATCCAGGAGGCGGTCGGCCCGTGCGTCGTCCGTGAGGCTGAACGTGGCTAGGAGTAGCCGCTTGAGTGCCTCGTACTTGTGGCCGTCCGGTGGGTGGCGAAGGACGGACACAACTCGAGCGGCCGTGCCGGGCCCGAGGGAGGCGACGACGTGGCAGTAGCGCGTGTCATCGCCGGTGAGGTGCCGAAGCTGAAATTGGGCTTCGGCCTGGACGAACCAGACTTCGGCCTGAGCCTCCCAAAATTCCGGAAGTTTGACGAAGGCGGCCATGGCGATGGCGTCGCGTGTGGAAGGATCGCTCCGGCAGATCCAACGTCGAGGGTCACCAGTAAAGCGCGGCGTTACGCGCGCTGCTTGTGAGCAAGGAGGAAGCGGACAAGCGGTAACATATAAACGTCTTTATTGTAAGACTACACTGTAACACTCAACTCCTCCGGGCTGGTCGCCCGGTGTATATCATGAGGCCACGCCTACCCCTCGGGCGTGGCCACCGCCCACTTGGTGCGTGGAATGATGTCACCACGCCAGTGGGCTTTTGTGTCCGCCACAGAGATATATTTTTTTAAATACACCATATCACCGCCCACCGCCCAACCGCCCAATATGTATCATACACCGCCCAACATGTATCATACACCGCCCAACATGACAGACGGCAACATGTCGACATTATCGCTTTTTCTTTAAACCGAGTGAACCGAGCCGAACCGAATAAACCGAGTGAATTCACCGTTTACTTTTGATGACAGTCGTCACAAAACGACATATATTTCTTCGTTTTTATTTCATTCAACATTATTAGCCGGAAGTAAAATATGGTTCAGGAAATTACCGAGAGATATTTCGTCGTTTCTTTATTTATTAGTTATTTGCGCATACACTTTAAATAGGTTTATTTGAAATCTTTAATTTTCACAATGTAATATATTTGTCATTTGATGATGACGAGACACTTCCTCTTGACTCGTGACAATTCATGCGTTGCGTGGAAACTTCCATTTCCAAAATGAATGACACAGTCGATGAAGAACGACTCGGTGTCAGCAACGCGGGAAAATGCAGAGATATATTTTTAAAAATACACCATATCACCGCCCAACAGCCAACAGCCAGCAAGTATCATACACCGCCCAACATGACACAGACAGCAACATGTCGACATTATCGCTTTTTCTTTAAACCGAGTGAACCGAGCCGAACCGAATACACCGAGTGAATTCACCGAGCGAATTTCATCCAATGAAACCGAGAGATATTTCTTCGTTTTTATTTTATTAGTTACCAGCAGAAGTACCCAGCGTTGCCGGGCGGGGGAGGGGGGAAGGGCACGTACACTTTAAACATGTATATACATGTGGGATGTGGGATATATACATGTGGGACATGTGTACGCGCGTGTGTGTGTGTGTGTGTGTGTGTGTGTGTGTGTGTGTGTGCGTGTGTGCGTGTGCATATGTGTGTGTATATATGTGTGTGTATGTGTATGTAGGCTAACCCCCGCTCTAGCACAGCAGGGAAAATGGCCTTAAAATGCATGTTGTTGTATGTGTATATATATGTCTGTGTGTGTGTGTATGTGTGTATATGTGTCTGTACGTGTGTGTGTGTCTGTTTTTATGTATGTGTGTGTGTGTGTGTGTGTGTGTGTGTGTGTGTGTGTGTGTGTGTGTGTGTTTGTGTGTGTAGATGTATATATGTGTATAATGTGCATATATGTGTATATGTGGATACATGTGTATACATATTTGCATATGTGTATATGTGTCTGTACGTGTGTGTGTGTGTGTGTGTGTGCGTGTGTGTCGATGTACGTGTGTGTATGTGTATATGTGTGTGGGTGTATATGTGTGTGTGTGTATATGTAAACATGGGCCGGTGTGTGTGTAAAGTGTGAGGAGGTATTGGAGAGGAAAATGCAGAGATATATTTTTTTAAATCGCGCCATGATGATAAACGAAAATACACCGCCTAAAATAACAGTCGACATATATTTAAAATTCGTCACACACATCCATGTGGGAATCCCACGGGCATGGATGTGTGTGACATTTCGACATATTGAGTTAGATGCTGTGCCTGCACATTCAGTGATATAAAATGGTTACTGGCAATTGATCACATCCACAAATGATGTAATCCACACAATTTATGTACTTTACATAACGTTAATAGGAATACATGCCCGTGTAGATGGGAATGACATATAATTCACCGAAAACGTTGAAGCAACCGCATAATATTACGGTGATGTTTAACTCTGAGGGAGAATAGTTCTCTTATCTCTTATCTTATTTTGTCAAAAAAAAAAAAATCTCTTATCTTCCCCCATCCAAAACCTTGATCTTTTCTACCCCCGCTAATTTCACCCCAATTCCACTTTTTTGAAATACCAACTTCTGTCCTGGAAGTCCTTGGTGTCCTTGTGTTTTATACTTTTCCCTCCACCCCCCCCCCTTCCCACGCCTCCTCCCCCCAAGCCCTCTCCCTTCCACACATCTACCTGCTCTCAAATGTTGTGTTTGTGTGCTTCCCCTTCTCTCCCCATCTTGTTTTCCGCTCCCTCTTTTTATATATTTTGTTTGTCTGGTTGATTTGTTTGTGAAGTAAATGTTAGCTCTTTCACGAGCCTCGATTCAGTATGCAAAAAAAAAAAAAAATTCTAAATTTTAAAAACTTTCTTCTGATATTTGTGATTTATTTCAAACAAACTGTATTTCCCATCTACACGGGCATGTATTCCTATTAACGTTATGTAAAGTACATAAATTGTGTGGATTACATCATTTGTGGATGTGATCAATTGCCAGTAACCATTTTATATAACTGAATGTGCAGGTGCAGCATCTAACTCAATATGTCGAAATGTCACACACATCCATGCCCGTGGGATTCCCACGGGTGACCCCGCTAGTCTTACTATAATTCACCAAATGTCCGTCCGTCCATTTGAAGGTACCACAAAAACGGCTCAACCGATCGCAACGATATTTTGGGTGGGTATTCCTGGGACCCCTGGGAGTAAAATAGGCTATATTGTTTTTCCAATTTTCCAATTTTCCAGTTTTTCCAAACACAATGGAATAATATTTATCGATATGAACAGTGATGTGGCTTTTGTTGAAATTCTGCAAATACTGTTTATTCTACGTACCAGGAGAGAGTAGATCGACTCTTGACGAACTCTTCCTATATAAATGTGCGGCTCCGTAGTAACATGGCAGCGTGTGCAAAGCGACCGAGAAACAGGTGTAGCGGCCGCTTCCGTGTTACAGATTCGGCGCGCACTCTTCACACATAAACGTGCGACTGAGAAAGATGTGTAGCGGTCGCTTCCGTTTTGCAGAATTCAATCTTTTTTCAAAATGGGTGCCATGTACTGTTTGGATTTTAATGATTTGAGTGTGATATGATTCAACGGATGTTTATATGAATCATTTAAAATAAAAAAAGCCTTCAATTTCTGATATTTTGCCTTTTAATTTGGGCCTCCTAATTGAAGCTCCACCCATAGGGCAGGTACCGTTGCTAGTCCATCTAATTTACTGATTCATCTAGTCGTCTAGAACAAGCCGAATAGATTTTAGTTCATGTCCGGATCCAGATCGTCGCCTATCAGTGGGATACAAAACGTAAACTGTTTAGCCTGGCGGAGGTATGGAATCTACCGAGTGCTGTTCTAGTTACAAAAAGGGGTTCCTCATAATATAACTCCACTCATGCACTGTCAAAAGTCATTTTCTAAGTAAGAAAATATTTTCTTAAAATAAGAAAGGTTTATTGAGACAAGAAACGAGAAACAACAACAGGCATTTTAAGGCCATTTTCCCTGCAAGAGTGGGGGTTAGCCTTGCGGTCCCCATGACAATCTTCTCCATTTTGCCCTATTTTCTGCATCTCCCCTTGTTAATCCCCTTGCCCGCATTTCTTCTTCGACCATCTTTAGCCAAGTCTTTCTTGGTCTTCCCCGTCCTCTACTTCCTTCTAAATTAATTTCCATCACTCTTCTCAACCAGTCACTTTCATCCTTCCTCAACACATGACCAAACCATCTCAAACGGTTTCTCTTCACAGCATCCATCACAGGCTCTATTCCCATTATCTTTCACAATTCATCATTTGTCTTCCTCTCTCTCAACGATACTCCACACATCCACCGAACCATTCGCATTTCCACCCTTTGCAGCCTTCATTGCTGCTCTACGTTCATTACCCATGTCTCGCTCCCATAAATCATAACACTTCTCACATATGCAGCATACACCTTTCCCTTCAGCTTCAACGACACTCCCCTCCTCGTCAGCACGCCACTCAGTTCCCGAAACTTCTTCCATGCACATCTCACTCCAGCAACCATTGCCGACTCTGATCCACCTTCTCCATTCAGCATGTCTCCTAGGTAACAAAATGTTTTCACACCTTCCAGCTTCACGCCGTCTCCAAGATCCAACTCAACATTTCCTCCATCTGCAGCTCCTTCTGTGCACACCTTACACTTGAATGTAGCTGCCACACTGGTTAATGACCCTCTCAAACCACTACATTTTTGATGAACCCACTCAGCGCACATTGTACATTGAATGGAATTCACTCCGACACCCTTCCTGCACACAGCACATGGCCACTTCCCAGTTCTTTCCACCTCACCACATGCTTTACCACTTGCCATCACCTTCGTTTTTCCGATATTCACCTTCAGACCTTTTGTCTCCATACATTCCTTCCACTTGTTCAATACTTCCACTTGTTCCCCTCCACTTTCTTGTTATTGAAACAAGAAACTCATGAGAAAATATTTCTAGCTGCAAGAAAAACTTTCTCATGGTTTTCTTTTTTCAATCATTTTTTTTCTTCGTTAAGAAAATAGTTTCTTACTAATAAAATAATTTGAGGCTGTGTGGAGTATACTCTAGAATTAGTTGAATACCAGTTGACAGCAATTAAAACTGTTCAAAGTGGATTCTTAAAATGTTTTTGTGATTGTAATTGCAAATATTCAACCTTCACATAACGTTTCAAATACATAACGATCGATGGACAAAATAAATAGGTGTTTACAACTCAAGGATGAACATGGAAAGAAAAGATGTAAAAATGTTTTTTGCCTTCTACTTATCCTATGAGAGTTTGACTTCCAAACAATATTTAGCTTCTTTTTTTTTTTTTTGGTTACTATTATTCACCCATGTTCTTGCAAACAGTTTGACTGCCATGGAGGAGTTTGACTGCAGTTGTAACGAGCTGGACTGCCTGCCAGGAAGTCTGGGGAACTTACATCATTTACGCACCTTTACCGCTGATGAGAATTTTCTCAGCCAGCTACCTCCAGAGGTAATGATTTTCCATTTTTATATTTCCTCTACCATAATATTACATGTGCATTTATTACTTGCAAAATCGAAGATTTTTCAAGTATATTGGTCGGTTCGGTTTGTGGTTCTGTCTGTTTGTCTGTCTGTTTGTCTGTTTGTCAGACCTACAGGTGGTGTGACCTATAGGTCACAATTCTAAACCGATCGTCACGAAACTTCACCAAGTTGTATAAGTCGTCCCAATTGAGAAGCCTATTGATTTTGAGGTCAAAGGTCAAAGGTCAGCTGGAGGTCAAATTTCTAAAATCGCCATTTTAAATCCGATTGACCTGAAAATTGAATAGCATTTGTATATGAAGTCACTAAATTGGGAAATTAACTATTTTTGAGGTCAAAAGGTCAAAGATCAACTTAAGGTCAAATTTTAAAAATCAGCAATTTTCATCTAAAAAGCCATCAATTCTCAACCGATTGACTTGAAAATTGAACAGCATTTGCATATCGAGTCACTAAATTGGGAAACATACTCTTTTTGAGGTCAAAAGGTCAAAGGTCAACTCAAGGTCAAATTTAAGAAATCATCAATTTTCATCTAAAAAGCCATCAATTCTCAACCGATTGACTTGAAAATTGAACAGCATTTGCACATTGAGTCACTAAATAGGGAAACCAACTATTTTTGAAGTCAAAAGGTCAAAAGTTAACTCAAGGTCAACCTTCCAAAATCATCATTTTCATCTGAAAAATCGTCACTTTTCTTCCTATTGACCCGAGCTTTGATCAAGATTGTCAATTTTAATCTTGATGATATGGACAATTTGCTGTATCAATGGAATTTTTTTTCTTGGGGAGGGGAGGGGGCGTATTTTGCAAGTATCTTGCTCTGCATGACGTCTTCTTGTTTCTTTGTTCATTTGGTTGTTATTTTGGCTTTCAAGCGCTTGTATATTGTCTAGACCCTAGTCTGTCTATCTACATGAGTCAATGAAAAATGTTAATTCCCTCTCAAGTCCAATGCTGATCTCTTCAATTTATATTGTTTTATTCTACACAGTCTTACTTCTTCTCACCCATCGGCTTCAACTGACAATCAAGCAAATGGGTACAAAAAACATTTCCTCTGAAATGTTTGACTGGCAGTGAATGCTGCTTTGTTTAACAGAAATAGGATAGCGGTTACAATGAATGGCTGCATGAGATACGTTTTTTTTAAAGAAAATCTATATTATTATAAGTGTTATTTTCGTAATTCAAGCAGTAGAAATTGCTTATTTAATGTAATTATCTCAAATGCCTTATTGGATTTTTTTATTACAAATGTATGTGTATGTATATATAATAATAATAATAATAATAATAATAATAACAATAATAATAATAATTACTCCTTTCATGCCATGAGGCACTTGGGGCTGTTTGTTGACACTGGGCACTTGGCACTTGACACTTGACACTTGACACTGGGCAGTTTCATTGGCTAAGGAGTACAATCCTGGATGGGTTGCCTCTTTGACGCAGGGTGCTCAAATGACTCATTACCCCAGTAAGCTGGTCCTCATTTGCTGACCTCGGAAAGATGACAGCTGAGTCAACCCACCTGGTGTTATTTCAATGGCATGACAGGGGGCTCAAACTTAAGACCCTAAGATCTTTATTGAGAATGAAATACAGAAATATCTAACTTACATAAGTATTCAGCTCCCTGAGTCAATACTTTGTAGAAGCGCCATTGGCAGCGATTGCAGCTTTGAGCCTTCTTGGGTATGTCTATCTCAGCTTTGCACATCTGGATTTGGGGAGTTTCTCCCATTCTTCCTTGAAGATTTGCTCAAACTCAGTCAAGTTGGATGGGGAGCAACGGTGAACAGCAATCTTCAAGTCTTTCCACAGATTCTCAATGGGATTCAAGTCTGGGCTTTGGCTGGGCCGCTCAAGGACTTTCACGTTCTTGTTCTGAAGTCATTCCAGTGTTGCTTTGGCTCTATTCTTGGGGTCATTGTCCTGTTGGAACGTAAATCTTCACCGCAGTCTAATGTATTTTCCACTCTGAAGCAGGTTCTCCTCAAGGATTTGCCTGTTTTTGGCTCCATTCATTTTTCTCTCTATACTCACAAGTCTCCCAGTCCCTGCTGCTGAAAAGCATCCCCATAGTATGATGCTGCCACCACCATGCTTCACGGTAAGGATGCTGTTAGATGGGTGATTAGCTGTGCATGGTTTCCGCCAGATGTAGCGCTTTGCATTCATGCCAAAGAGTTCAATTTTCATCTCAACAGACCAAAGAATATTTTGCCTCATGCTCTGAGTCTTTCATGTGCCTTTTTGCAAACTCCAGGTGTGCTTTCATGTGCCTTTTCCTCAGGAGTGGCTTTTGTCTGGCCACTCTCCCATAAAGCCTACATTTGTGAAATGCTGCAGAGACTGTTGTCCTTCCAGCAGGTTCTCCCATCATTGGCTGAGAACGGAGCTCCTTGGCTGTTTGCAATAGTTTACAATTTACAATGTGCTTACAATGAGCTTATTTTTTTCTTTTTCTTTTTCCAGCTGTAGTAATTTTTTGTGTTGACACGGCAAACTTTATATCTTTGAGAACCATGTACCTCCCCCTCCCCCCTCTTCTCCACCCTTGCCCCTCCCACCCACAGCCCTTTCCCTTCCACAGATCTCCCTATGCCCCTGTGTTCTCTTCTGTTGTTGTGCGTGTATGCTTCCCTCTCTCTCCCCATATTGTCTCTCGCTCCCTTCATTATATGTTTTATGTGTCAGTTTATGTTTTTTGTGTTTAATGTTAGCTCTTACATGAGCCTTGATCTTGTATACAAAAAAAAATAGTGAAAAATCGAGAGGCGAAAGAGGCACGTATTATCATTGCCTAGCAAACAGTTTCAGTGCAAATCTATTGTCTCGGGTCATGGGACCCACTTTGAGCAGAGCGAGGCTGCACCAGCCAACCATTATTCAGGGATGTTTTTGTTTACAGATATTTTTGTGAAGTTTTTGTGATTTTCTTCCTGACATATTGGCTGTGGGTTTCATCAGTATGCCACACTCACCTTAGAAAGTACTAAACATTTATCAGTGAGTGAATCAGTGGTTAGAAAGAGCTTTATATATTTTATGTATGTACAGTATATATTATATCGACCGAATATCGTCGCTTCGTGGCTGCTTTCCACCGCCGAAATCCAGCGCGGCTTGGGCGATTCTGCCCCTGTTTGGAGAACACCCAGCGAGGCCTTCATCGGGGCTGAGCGAGCAAGGCTTCCGCTGCCGAAATCCAGCGCGGCTTGGGCGATTTTGCCCCTGTTTGGAGAACACCCAGCGAGGCCTTCATCGGGGCCAAGCGAGCAAGGGCGTGTCGGGAGCTGGTTCGCGCCATTGACCGAGTGGTTCGCACCAACCGGAGCTGTTTTCGGATGTCGTGCTGATGTCCTTGGACTTCGCGCCAGGCTCTGGGCCGACCTGGCCGACGTGCATCGAAGTCCTTTCCAAGAGTGTGGTGCTGACCGGGCCGCCGTGGTGCTGACCGGGCAAACGTGGCGTGGTGCTGACGGGGCCCTCGCAGCCGTGATGCCCCCCACGCCCCCCCCCCACCCCCACCCCAGAATTTCCATGTTTTAAACGTTTCCCAGTGTGTACCCTGGATTAGAATAGTAAAAATGCGATTTGAACTTGTCATTTTCAATGAACATGTACTTAGTCATGTGTGACAGCAATGATGCATGGAAGGTATCAATGGAAAGCTGAGGATCTCCTCTTAATTAGTAAACCACATGTAAATTGTCAAAATAAATAACCTTTGCGTATTAACCCCTTGAATTCGGATTACCTTTTTTAAAATACGCACTGCATATACGAGGTGTGTTCAAAAAGTATCCGACCTTTGTTCATAAAAAATACTCGTATCCAGATACAACAAACTTACACTAATCTCCTTCAAAGTAGTCCCCTTGGGCTGCCACACACTTCTCCCAACGGTTCTGCCACTGTCAGAAGCAGCGCTGGAACGCCTCTTTTGGGATGGCGCGCAGCTGGGCCGTCGCATTCCGCATGATGTCTTCTCTGGACTGAAATCTGGTCCCTTTCAGGGGCATTTTCAGCTTGGAGAAAAGCCAGAAGTCACACGGAGCCATGTCGGGAGAGTAGGGAGCCTGACGAAGCACAGGTGTGTTGTGTTTGGCCAATAAACTCTATCAAATGTGAAGAATGGGCGGGTGCGTTATCGTGATGGAGCTGCCAATTGCCCACTGCCCACAGGTCCGGCCGTTTGCGTCGCACAGCGTCACGAAGGCGACGCAGAACCTCTTGGTAATACTCCTTGGTGATGGTTGTGCCGTGTGGTGCGTACTCATGATGAACCACGCCACTGGAGTCGAAGAAGACGGTCAGCATGACTGACATTGCTGCGGACCTGCCTTGCTTTTTTTGGCCTCGGGGATGTTGGATGCTTCCATTGTGATGACTGCAACTTGGTTTCTGGGTCGTACCCATAAACCCAGGACTCATCGCCAGTGATCACTGTGTTGAGGAAGCTGGGATCGCTGTTCACAGTCTCCAGCATGTCCTGTGCGATCTCCAAACGGAGTTGCTTCTGCTCAATCGTTAGCAGCTTTGGTACAAACTTCGCTGAGATTCTCCTGAAGCCCAAATCCTCCTTCATAATGGAATGAACGGATCCAATGCTGACGCCCACCTCGTCTGCAAGTTCTCTGATCGTGATTCGACGATCCTGCATCACCAGGGTTCTCAATTGGTCAATGACGATCTCATTTCGGGATGTTGAGCGCCTACCCGAATGTGTTTCACTCTCCACTGATGTGCGGCCATCTTTGAAGCGGTTGTACCACTCCTTTATCTGTGTGGTGCTCATTGCTTCGTCCCCGAAGGCCTGTTGAATCTTGCGGATCGTTTCCACTTGGGAATCGCCAAGCTTTACACAAAATTTGATGCAGTAGCGTTGTTCAAGTTTTTCCGTCATTTTGTCAAAAACGAAAATTCGACGGCGCTCACTTACACATCCTCACTCATCGGCGGTCTGCCGTCGAATGACAGCTTCTGCATGTGGGAAAAAATTCACGCGTGCGCATTAGGATCGCCTACATACGTGCACCAATCAACGCCTCCCTAGCTTCATTTGTTTACGCACGACAAATTAAGGTCGCATACTTTTTGAACACACCTCGTGTATATATATATATATATATATATATTGTTACGCAACCGTGATTAACACCACAGTTACGGATGGCCGATTGCGAGACTTTACACTCCCGGGGCGAAACTCAATAGCGGATTCCAATCAAGCACAAACGCGCGGAATGGCGGGACACAGCGAAGGCTCCGCAACCTTACCTATTAAAATCAAACACCCAGGAAACTGCGTTAAGATATATACAAAAATAATACAAGGATTTATTAAATAAAAGCAAAGACAGTGACAAAGCAGCGCCGGTAAATCTAATATCCTAGATCGGGACGTCCCCACACGACTGACAGCAAACACAAAACGAGGGAGATTAATTACGAAAAGAATACGTCACGTCGTTCAAAATGTACGCGGATGCGGGCTTATCTTGTCTGTCTTTCGTCGTCTTTGTGGCGGCCGTCCAACACCGCTCCTTTCGGCCCGATCGCACACCACGAGGTCCCTCGCTCCAAGTCCCACAAGGCCGAGCACCACGCACCAAAAAGCACCATGCGTCGACGACCTCCAACGCGGGCACAAACTCCAGAACCAAGAGGAATGGCGAAAAGGAGGAGAGAGCGCGCAGGTGACTTGTTACGCCTCGTCCTTCCAACTCGCTCCGGGACTGGTCTCGCCTGCACTCGGTTCAGCGCGCCTCCGAACTGCTCTGCTCTCAACCTACACCGGGATTGCTAGCAGCCAACTGCCAACGAACTGCCCTTAAATGGCGTCCGACCGTCGCTCATATCTCTGGCCGATGACGTCACATTGGCGCACTCCTCAGCCAATCAAAAGCCTCCCAACTCGCCGGCTCGCCCAGGTCACGCCCTCTGCACAATCACTCCACGCTCCCCGTCCGCGACCCCGCGGTCCTTGTGTTATAACACGTGCCAGGCGAGGTTTGTAGGCCTTGGAGGTGTAAACGGTGGCGGCCAATTGTGGCGGTGTTTTTGGCCTGGTTTCCTGTCCATTTGTTCCGAAGTCATTGTCAGGGAAAGGAATTATTTAATGTTGCGCTAAGGACCTAACTAATGTTTATGTGGTTTGCAGTGCCATAATGGACAAAGGTTTGACTACTAGGTGAGACTCACAGGGGCGTTACCTTTAATCCCTCACTATTTAACACTCGAACCTCCAGGTAGATCCACAATCATACATCTTCCCCCGACAAACGCCTAAACATCAAGAACTTATTACATGTAGAGTCCCTGTCACAACAGCCGAATACCTACCTATTCAGATCTACCTAGCTCTAGATGTTGCTCTACCAAATTCATAACACAGCCCCCCCCCTGGAACCGTAGCTCCTGCAAGGTTCACCGCAGGCGCTACCATTCCAGCCTTAACACTTACTGTCACACACTTAATTAACCTATGAAATAAATCAGGAAGGGCTGTGGGAAGTGAGTCGGACTACCTACCTACACTTCCTTAACATGCTGAACCCCTTAACCATCATGCAAGTATGTACATTTTCTTCGTTGTTCCTGTGGAGGGAGGAAACAAACAACACACAACACTAACTTAACCACAAAACTTAACCATCTTTCCAAAACTCAAAACTCTAACCTTTGTACATACCCCGGTCTACAGACCGCGTCCCCCGGTGGATGCCACAAGACACAACCTTACCTGCGGGGCCATCCCCAATGCATCCCCCTAAATTTCCACGGGCCCTGTCCAGATGTTACAGGTGAGTGACACGGCTCGGTGGATTTCGCCCACATTCATGCAACACAGACCCCTTAACCACTCATTCTCATTCCATAGGTCATCAAGGCATTTCAAAAATCAACAAAGCACTTATTTCAATACACCCCCTGCAGGACCATGGCATTGATGTCATTCACGTGTGTGTGCATTCCTCAACTAGGCAGCGGGGAGGTACCGCACAAAAAGATGGTGGGGGCGCATCAGGCTGTGGTGCCCGCAGTCCCAAAAACAAGTCAACCGACTTACAAGTTCATTGCCCCCCCCCCCCTTTTACCTCTTGGCCCCGTGACAGCCCAACAGCCCCTTTCCGCCGTTACCTCGCCGGTGAGGGTCTCCACACACACCAGGCTCCTTTGCCTCCTGCTTTCGCGCAGCAACACGGGTCACCGGGGGACTTCCTCACCCCGCGGCGCCCAACCAGACCCTCCACCGACGAGCTCCAATTTCCAGTTACCACCGGCTGCCAGGGGTAATTGCCGCAGAGGGGGGCCCGCAGGCATCGCTCCTCAGAGCTTGCTCTGTACCTGCGGACACACACACCTTCCCCACCCACAAGACCCCAAAACACACTTCCTCCCCCGCTGCCATTCAATTCTCCACACAACTCAGCACAATTCAGTACAATTCTTGGTGTAAAAGGTGTTACAAGGCTTGCCATGGCCTGCCACATGTGAAATCCCCCAGTTCACATTTAAACCATCACACATTTCCAAAAGCACATTTCCAAAAGCACAAGTATCGCCCCTCATCATCTCCAATAATCATCACTCACTCTCCAGGTTCCACTCTCACGACCACATCAAAACACCTAACCACAATACAAAAACATACGCCACCCACAAGACACTGTGGCTCCCATTCCATCCCCTCACCGGCCATGTCATCACTCTCACCCGCCTCCCAACTCCAAATTACATGTCCCCAATCTCCAAAGCAAGTCCTGAAGCCTGGGACAGTACTCCTTAAAACACTCACCTCAAGTGCAGGTAGTTACAGGTTGGTCAGGTCCAAAGTGCAATCCACCCATACAATTCCCAAAATTTCACATTGGGCCTACCAAATACTTCCAAATTTCTCTTTTGTCCCCACTACACTGGCAGGTATGTGGATCCGCATCCAACGGTGATCATCACTACACAACTACCTGTAGCCACGACAGCTCTGCACCTCTACCGTGCAAGGGTCATCGGGACAAGGTGAGCAGTCAAAACGCCAACATGGCCCATGAGTGTCCATAAGGGTGCGACCCACCATCCATCCTTCGACCCCCTGCGAGGAACACAGCTGCACCAGCCCCAGCTGGCCAATGTGGTGAGCACTTGCTGCCACAACACACACTACCGCACACACAACCTCGGCCCTGGGGGGCACGGTCGCAGTGCGTGGCATCCCTACAGCCACGTCCCCTGCACCTCCCCATCATCCCCATCATCCCCCAGTCCGACTACAGAACTGCAGCCCCCCCCCCAGTGCTCACCCACACTTGACCACACCAAGGTCCAGTCAACAGCCATGCTCCACCAGGAGACTCACCCAGAAGACATGGTCCACACACCTCGGACATGCACAGCACCACGTTGACCCTCAGGCTACACAACTACATCCCCATAACCCCGCGTCCCAAATATCAGCACAGTTGCCCCCGCAACCAGTTGAAGCTGTGTCCTGCTACCTTATTAATTTTATCACAGCCTCCAACACTTTGGTCTACACACCTGGATCAATAATGGCGTCACTGTACAGTGTCCACCATGACATTTCAAAATCCACCCTTAAATTTGCATCTAACCCACAGATTACCCATGCCAAACATTTGTCACCTTTTACTAACCTCACCAAAGAAGGATGCTTTGCCATACACATGCCAGCCGAGCATGGCCCATATGCTCGGCTCGTTACACATCTCCCGATTCACATCCCCATGGCTCTCTTCCCAACCCGAGAGTCCATAAATCATAACGGAGCATCTGTGGAAGGTCACTCACACCATCACGTTCCACAGATGCCCCAATGGTTGTCCGGCAGGCTATCTCCATCCCCGTCCATTCGGTTTGACCCGCGTCCATAGACCAACCACCATGCCAGGTCACCACATGCTGGTTGTCCTAGAGTCCCTGGAGGAGAGTGCCAGGCCGCATGCCCGGGTGGTCACCACATCAGTCCCAAGTTGGCCGTCCGCAGTGCCACCACCAAAGCGCGACCCACAACACCTCCCCCTAGTGGTCCTCAATATTTGCCATCCCAGGCTTGAGAAACCACCTCGGACCTCCCTGGAGGTCTTAACCCCCACCAGGGTCCGGTGACCCTGCCGGCCCGAGCCGCCGGCTCGGATGGCGCCCCGACGGACAAGGGACGCCACACTCCACCAGACCCCCCGTGGGACCCAGGTCGTACCTCGACACCCAAGGCTGGACCCCACGTCCAAATCTCGCCATCACAGCCCCCCAGCTGGCCGGCATACCCAAATTTTGAAAGGGGCAACTTTTGCCCGAGGCCATCACCCATGACCTTTCCATGTCCAAATCCCGCAGCCCGGGGACCAATCCCCACCATGGCTGCTCCAAATCAATTTCCCATTGTAATTTTATTTTAAATTTTATTTTACAAATTTTCATTCCCACTGCCAAACCGCAGCTGCAGGGAACAACCTCTACCACCGGTTGTTCTGCCCCTCCCTGCAGTTGATCCAAATTCCCTACAGGGACCAAATCTCCAGAAGCTCTATCTCCCGATCCTCCAAGATCCAAATCCAGCCCGGAGCCAACACACTCCCCCAACTGGTTGTCCAATTTTGGAGCCTCTGTTTCCAAATAGCAGTGTACAGTGAGCGTCCCCTCGGTCATTCCAACCACCTCCTCGGACCAACTCACCTCAACACCCAGGCTCCTTTGGGCCTGAACCAGCTCTACCTCCATGGGACTGTCACAGGTCTCCAGCCGCTGGATCAAATCATCCTCATCATCATCATCATTACAAATCATTCCTGGCCCCGCCAGGCTTTGATCAATATCCCCAATAAATACCCGGTCCGGCTCTATCGCATGGACCCCCAAAAACTCTACCCCCTCTTGCTCCGCACCACCGCCCTGGTGCTGCACAATTCCAAATTCATCCCCCGGTTGGGGTGTTGTGACATCCACACGGTCCCGATAAACAACCAGGCCAGAATGTGGGAAACATTCCCCTTTCAATCCATTAATTTGGTCACTCATGTCCTTCAGTCCTTCCCTCCATTCCTTCCCCTGCGACTCCATTTTATTTTCCATCCCTTCAATTTGTTCCTCCAATCGATCACTCATTCCCTTCATTCCTTCCCTACATTCCTTCCCCTGGGACTCCATTTTTCTTTCCATTCCTCCCATCTCCTTACTCATTTTATTTTCCAGCCCGTCAATTTTATCATTTATTCCCCGAATTTCTGCAAGGTTTCGCTCACCCTCGGCCCTCTGAGCATTTATTAAATTTACTATGGTCTGGAGATCTATCGGGGCCGTCCCAGCGGCGGGGAAAGTTCCAACGCTATCCTCCATATCCCCCATTTCCGGCTCACTCCCGACGCTGACGGAGGCCTCGCTGCGTACCTCCATCTCATCAATCTCCGACATCCGCCTTCCGGAAGATTGTTTCCCGCGCGCGTATTTATTTTAATAATTCCAGGAACACAATTTAAATTTGACGAAGACGCGATATCGCGCTCCGTATGCCCAATTGATTACTAAATTTCTCCGCCTCGCCTATAAAAATTTTGCGTTCGAACGTCGGGCGCAATGCACGCCCGACCGTGTCGATGTCTCGCCGCGGACAAAAAAATTTGTCCGACGGGTTCAAATCCTACACTCCTGACACCACTTGTTACGCAACCGTGATTAACACCACAGTTACGGATGGCCGATTGCGAGACTTTACACTCCCGAGGCGAAACTCAATAGCGGATTCCAATCAAGCACAAACGCGCGGAATGGCGGGACACAGCGAAGGCTCCGCAACCTTACCTATTAAAATCAAACACCCAGGAAACTGCGTTCAGATATATACAAAAATAATACAAGGATTTATTAAATAAAAGCAAAGACAGTGACAAAGCAGCGCCGGTAAATCTAATATCCTAGATCGGGACGTCCCCACACGACTGACAGCAAACACAAAACGAGGGAGATGAATTACGAAAAGAATACGTCACGTCGTTCAAAATGTATGCGGATGCGGGCTTATCTTGTCTGTCTTTCGTCGTCTTTGTGGCGGCCGTCCAACACCGCTCCTTTCGGCCCGATCGCACACCACGAGGTCCCTCGCTCCAAGTCCCACAAGGCCGAGCACCACGCACCAAAAAGCACCATGCGTCGACGACCTCCAACGCGGGCACAAACTCCAGAACCAAGAGGAATGGCGAAAAGGAGGAGAGAGCGCGCAGGTGACTTGTTACGCCTCGTCCTTCCAACTCGCTCCGGGACTGGTCTCGCCTGCACTCGGTTCAGCGCGCCTCCGAACTGCTCTGCTCTCAACCTACACCGGGATTGCTAGCAGCCAACTGCCAACGAACTGCCCTTAAATGGCGTCCGACCGTCGCTCATATCTCTGGCCGATGACGTCACATTGGCGCACTCCTCAGCCAATCAAAAGCCTCCCAACTCGCCGGCTCGCCCAGGTCACGCCCTCTGCACAATCACTCCACGCTCCCCGTCCGCGACCCCGCGGTCCTTGTGTTATAATACGTGCCAGGCGAGGTTTGTAGGCCTTGGAGGTGTAAACGGTGGCGGCCAATTGTGGCGGTGTTTTTGGCCTGGTTTCCTGTCCATTTGTTCCGAAGTCATTGTCAGGGAAAGGAATTATTTAATGTTGCGCTAAGGACCTAACTAATGTTTATGTGGTTTGCAGTGCCATAATGGACAAAGGTTTGACTACTAGGTGAGACTCACAGGGGCGTTACCTTTAATCCCTCACTATTTAACACTCGAACCTCCAGGTAGATCCACAATCATACATCTTCCCCCGACAAACGCCTAAACATCAAGAACTTATTACATGTAGAGTCCCTGTCACGACAGCCGAATACCTACCTATTCAGATCTACCTAGCTCTAGATGTTGCTCTACCAAATTCATAACAATATATATATATATATATATATATATATATATATATATATATATATATATATATATACGTATATATATATATGTGTGTATATACATATATATATATATATATATATATATATATACGTATATATATATATATATGTATATATATATATATATATATATATATATATATATATATATATATATATATATATATATATATATATATATATATATATATATATATAGGTGACAAGGACATGCTCATTATATTTTGGTTCAAGTCCAGATGCGGATCCGGCCTATCGATGTGGTACAAAATGTAAACTGTTCAGCATGGCGGAGGTACGTATGTGATCTACTAAATGCCGTTATGTTAATACTATGTTTGATAACAATGGGGTAGAAATAATACATTTTGAGATAATACACCAACAGAAGGAAGTGTGGAATAAACTTCCAGGAATCTATATATATATGTAAACGTGAGTTGTCTGTGTGTGTGTCCGCGTTTTATTCAGAGATTGCTGAACGGATCTTCGGCAAACTTTCAGAGGTTCATCAGTGAGTGCCTGGGAGTGTTTTAGGCCCCAAAAAATTATATAAAACAAAAAGATCGTTTTTTTGGAGTTTCTTTTTTTTTAAAATTGCTTGGTCATGCCTAAGCCTTTTTAAAGGAATGACAGTTATATACAAGTGCACATTCGCATAAATAAATACAAAACAATCACCAGACATTTGAATACAAAGAAATCAAACAATTCCAGAAGTGTATGAATTTGGTTGTACGGCTTCTTCTTCTTCCTGATTTGCATCACAGTTAACTCAGAAACGTGATGAACGCCACATTCACAAACCAGCATATATATGAACCCCCTTCCTCTCCTGACTCCCCTCCTCCTCCCCCCCTCCCCTTTCCTCCTCTCCCTCTATCTCCTTTTCACCCTCCCTTCCCCTTCCCCCCTCCCCCCTCCCCCTTCCCTCCCATCCCCCCTGCCCCTCTCCCCCCCCCTCCACCCCACCCCCTCCTCCTCCCAGCAATGCCGGGTACTTTTGCTAGCACCGGGTTCCGGGGACCGGGGACCATGGACCCCATGACAGAGATTAATGGGGACCAGGTTCTGTACTTCGCCGGGTGCCTTCCCCCCTCCCCTTCCCCCCTCCCCTTCCCCCTCCGCTTCCCTCCTCCCCTTCCCCCCTCCCCTTCCCCCCTCCCCTTCCCACCTCCCCTTCCCACCTCCCCTTCCCCCCTCTCCTTCCCCCCTCCCTCTCCCTTCCCCTTCCCCCTTCCCCCCCATTCCCCCATCCCCCTCCTACCCTCCTCTTCCCCCCTCCCTCCCCTTCCGCCCTTCCCCTCCTCCCCCCCTCCCTCCCTCCCCTTCCGCCCCTCCCCCGCCCATCAACGCCGGGTATTTCTGCTCGTACAACAATAAAGAGAACCACTCAGGGTTGTGTAGGTTTTTGCAAACTGTAATAAGTGGTTAGGTATCTTCAACTATAAGGATACTACAACCTACAAATGTAGATGAATGGTTGAAAAGTTCATATTGTTGTAATTGTGAAATTCCATATTTAAAGATTCACATCATAAAGACGCCACATGTGATCTCAGAATAGTGAAAGATAAAAACAATTATGTGCATTACTAAGGATTATACTAACTTTTTTTGACCAAATTATAGAGAGAACAAAAGGAATAACTGGAATAAAGCAGTGGAGCTTATAACAATAGAGCTGAGTGAATTTGTGAGAGAACAAATTGATAAGCACAAAATACCAAACACAAAATAGTTTAATGATTAAAGGAGATGGAGAAACATGTAAAAATGAGGGCGGTTGGTTTGAAAATAAAATTCAAATAAATAATCCGAAAGTCATTTTAAACAACCCAGAGGTGCATGATTATTCCAACACAATGTGTTTTTGTTCCTATTGAAAAGGCAAGTAATAACGTGATATTTAAATGTAAATCAGTCTACATTCGAACACTTTTGGAAGAATTTGGCTTGTATAGACCTTAAAAAATAAATAATGAGAATAAAATTGACTTGATGCAGCACCATATAAATCACAGAAAACGAGAAAATGGTTAGTTCTGGATAAACACCACAAATTACCATTCATTGACTGCATGCACTTTAAAAACATCAATGCGCATAGATGTTTTTACATTCTTGGGGCGAAATAATTATATTTCAAAACTGGTATTTGCTCATTGCAATGAGCAAGAAGTGGTTCAAGGGCTGGGAACAGGCATGTCTTGTGATGTCATTTATCAAACCTGTCAGAGGACGTGACTCTTCTTCAGCTTCCTGTGGCATAAGGATATAGACATGGCTGGAGACAGCAGCTGCACACTCAGAGTTGTACAATCCTGTTGGTTCAAATGAGCGGCAACAGTGGATATAACACACACACACACACACACACACACACACACACACACACACACACACACACACCTTTTGACAATAGATGCAAAAATGTAGTATAATTTATCTTGTGGGCCCGGAGCCAAACAAAAATATATATATTTATAATGTTGTTTATATTTTTATTTAAAAGAATATATATACAGTATATACTGTATAATATATATATATATATTTGTAATGTGGACATCTTACTATAATTCACCAAAAGTCTGTCTGTCCATTCAAAGGTACCGTAAAAACTGCTGAACCAATCGCAAAGATATTTTGGGTGGATAATCCTGGGATCCCCAGGAGTAAAATAGGCTATTTAGTTTTCCCAATTTCAGCTTTAGTCTCCAGCATTCTCAGGTTTGGACTCCCGCATAACATTCGCGTTTGCATGACGTTCATTGTGACGTCTTCTTACGTTGAGCAACGGTACCCGCCCCACGGGCGGGGCTTCAATTGGGAGGCCCAAATGAAAAGGCTAAATTTCGGAAATTGAAGGCTTTTTTTTCTTTTAAACGATTTATATAAACATCCGTTAAATCTCGATCGGTGCAGTCGTTTGTGCGGCACCCGGGGAAAATAACGTGATGCGGGAGCAAGTATCAGCAGGATGTGGCAGTGTGGGAGTCCACGTTTGCACCGATCGCTGCACCATGTGCCACACAAATGACTGCACCGATCGCTGCACGGCTGCATCGATCGGATGTGGCATGAAGGAGGATCTGCACTTCGGCATGAAGGAGGATCAGATCTAACAGATCGCTGTCTCCATCGATCTTGCCAAGGCCGTAACACCTATCGGCTCAAAATCCTTTTAACTGTTGATTTGGTACAGTTACACGATTCGGGAATTTGGTACATGTATCGGGAGTACATACGACATAGCGATTGTGAACACGATTATCGATCACGATTCACGATCACGATCATCACGATCATAGCGTATCGATCACGATTTGAAACACGATTGAATAATATTTACCGATATGAACAGTGATGTGGCTTTTATTGAAATTCTAAAGATACTGTTTAGATTTTGATGATTTGCGTGTGACATGATTTGACGGATGTTTATATGAATCGTTTAAAATAAAAAAAAGGCTTCAATTTCTGATATTTTGCCATCGCAATATCCAGATTCGCCACGGACCCACGATCGATGTTTCTATACGTGAACGTACCCGTTTGTTTGCGAACAGGTACGTTTTTCATGGAAGTCCTTGACGCACTTGCTGTCCATGTCTGACGTGCGACTGAAGGTGCTACAGGAATGTGGAATTTATTGGTTTCATGCTTTAGCATTCGCCGTTTCTGCATTGCCTGTTTGCTTCTGGCCTCCCACCCGTGCGTGCGTAGCACGGGTATTTCTCTAGTATTTATAATGTCCCTCAAAGCCCATATAGATCCCACTCCCGGCCCACCCACCCCAAAATGCAAATCTGCAAACTTAATATATAATTCAGGTATATACTGTAGGGCCTTGCCGTTCATGAGGGTTACATTCTTGAAAATCCCCGTGATCCAATAATGGGATGGACATATTTTATGATTGTGACGATAAAGATGAGTTGATGGAGATGATGGTGATGATGATGTTGGATGGTTTGAGAGTGTTATTGTGTTGACGGCCCATGTTAATTAGGTGAATAAATGTGGAAAATGGTTCGACAACCCGCGACTATTCAAGAGCATTGACTGCAATCCGCAAACCTTGCCTCAATAAATTCATTGTGATAGAGAGAATCCACGAAGGGGAAACTCACGAACAGCAAGGCCCTCCTGTTCTTCAATTTTAATAAAATAATGATTTTAAAGATCAGTAAAAATCCACAAAAAATAATAATAAAGAAAGGTCATTTTAAAAATGTCACAAGATATGGTTGAATCATAATAATAATAATAATAATAATAATGATAATAATAATCAAATGATACGAGCTCGAGGAATCACAGCAGGTCAAGGCAGTGGGATGAGAAGAAAACACGAGACCCAGGGCATGCTGCACATAAGTACCCACTGTGTAGGGGGTTGTGGGTAGATCGAGGAAGGGTGGGTAATGTGACCATTGTTTGTGGGGGATGGTGGCGGGGGATGGTTTATGCGTGAATAGAGTTGCTTTCTGCACAACTGGTGGGAGATGGTTTTAGAGTTGCTTTATGCGCGTGACTTGGGGGAGATGGTTTATGCGTGGCTGGAGGTGGCTTACGTGTGTGCAGAGCTGCTTTATGCATGGTTGGAGGTGGCTTACGTGTGTGCAGAGCTGCTTTATGCGTGGTTGGAGGTGGCTTACGTGTGTGCAGAGCTGCTTTATGCGTGGCTGGAGGTGGCTTACGTGTGTGTAGAGCTGCTTTATGCGTGGTTGGTGGGAGTTGGGTTTAGAGCTGATTCATGTGCTTTATGCGCCTCGCGCACTCGTGTTCAAGCATATACAGTACTACCGTTTTATTAAAATTATGATTTGAAAGATAGTTTTAAAAACTCCAGAAATGTAGCGCTACGGAAGCAGTCATAAACCGCATATGTGCGGATAATAAAACATTTAAAAAATAAAACAAAAACAAAAACTCTTGAATAGTCGATAATAAAACAAAAACACAATAATAAAACGATGTTGAGTCGCAATTTAGAAGAAGGAGGCTTCATTGATTGGTACTTAGCCGTTATGGTGGCTTTTTCTTCACCCCAATACACATGCCATGCCTTATAATGTTGTACTCTGTATCAATATATTGCATGGCTCTTGGAAGTATTATGAAGGTGATTTGTGTTCTACAGTCTTCAAGTATATAATTAAATTCAAATAAAGGTTTAAATCGGTTTAATGGCATATAAATAAATAAATTCGAAGTTTTACCACCATTTTCCCCATTGTCTATGACACCACCCCATCCACCACGTCACATTAGTTATTCGTGCCTGTTGTTTGTCTCATTTATAACATCCTTAAAAACAGTAGGTTTCCTGTTGGGAATGATTTTTCATTGTGTTTGACTGCCAGGCAAGCAGACAGAGTTAAAATATTATCTCACTCCTCTCCGCACATTCGCGGTCTGGACGAATTCTGAGCCAAGGTACGGTAAAACGTCAAACTTGTTTTCCCATTGTATGTTCCGATTTGTGTTAAAAATATAACATTCAATTTAAATGTCGTTCCACGATCATAAAATTGAACCAATTTCTTAACCCCACCTTATCGCTTTGTGTGCAAGGGGTAATAAATCGTATATATACAGTGCATTCAGAAAATATTCAGACCCCTTCACTTTTTTCACATTTGATTATGTTGCAGCCTCATGCTGAAATCGTTTAAATTCATTGGTGAGTTTGAGGTGAAGGTGGGAGTGCATCAGGGGTTGGTACTTAGTCCACTAATATTTGTAGCTGTGATGGAGGTGCTGGCTCAGAACGTAAAGGAGGTTTACCGTGGGAGTTGTTGTATGCAGATGATCTGGTGTTGATTGCAGAAAGTATGGATGGACTGAAGGAGAAGATGAACAAGTGGAAGGAATGTATGGAGACAAAAGGTCTGAAGGTGAATATCGGAAAAACGAAGGTGATGGCAAGTGGTAAAGCTTGGGTGAGGTGGAAAGAACTGGGAAGTGGCCGTGTGCTGTGTGCAGGAAGGGTGTCGGAGTGAATTCCATTCAATGTACAATGTGCGCTGAGTGGGTTCATCAAAAATGTAGTGGTTTGAGAGGGTCATTAACCAGTGTGGCAGCGACATTCAAGAGTAAGGTGTGCACAGAGAGAGCTGCAGATGGAGGAAATGTTGAGTTGGATCTTGGAGACAGTGTGAAGCTGGAAGGTGTGAAAACATTTTGTTACCTCGGAGACATGCTGAATGGAGAAGGTGGATCAGACTCGACAACGGTTGTGAGAGTTAGGTGTGCATGGAAGAAGTTTCGGGAACTGAGTGGCATGCTGACGAGGAGGGGAGTGTTGTTGAAGCTGAAGGGAAAGGTGTATGCTGCATGTGTGAGAAGTGTTATGATTTATAGGAGCAAGACATAGGTAATGAACGTAGAGCAACAATGAAGGCTGGAAAGGGTGGAAATGCGAATGGTTCGACGGATGTGCGAAGTATCGTTGAGAGAGCGGAAGACAAATGATGAATTGCGAAAGATGATGGGAATAGAGCCTGTGATGGATGCTGTGAAGATAAAAATGATTGGGATGGTTTGGTCATGTGTTGAGGAAGGATGAAAGTGACTGGTTGAGAAGAGTGATGGAAATGAATGTAGAAGGCAGAAGAGTACAGGGAAGACCGAGAAAGACTTGACTAAAGATGGTGGAAGAAGAAATGCGGGCAAGGGGGTTAACAAGGAGAGATGCAGAAAATAGGGCAAAATGGAGAAGATTGTCATGGGGACCGCAAGGCTAACCCCTGCTCTAGCCGGGAAAATGGCCTTAAAATGCCTGTTGTTGTTGTTGTTGTTGTCAGTAATCTTTAAAATCAACATGAACATCTGGATTAATGTAGATTTTATAGAGATGTTTTTGGAGTAACAGACAATTTAAAATAGCTCTAGTTTGCCCTATTTTTAGACGAATCCAACCTCCACCGCCTGATGTTGCACTGCCATTTCACAGTGGGTGGTACAAATAGCTCAGAGCTTTGACTCTGATTGAAACTAGGAGTGCAACACAAACCCTTTTAAAGTCCATGAAATCATTTAAATTGATAGATTAACTTAAAATTTCTCCTCACTCGGGACAGGTAATTTTGCTTGCTTTTCCTGTCACTGGGGACGTGTGCTTTCACTCAGAAGTCTTGCTATAATTCATTGAGCGGTGTGTTTTTGTCACACTACTCTTCCTATAGTTCTGGGCCAATTACATCCAGACTTGCTACGTATAATCAGCATGACCCCAATTAGTGCATAGAGGTGTTTTTTTAATCTTTGCCCATGGTCTTGAGGGGCAGGGGGAGCAAATTATTTCTGTAAATGTGTATCATGTAGTGCCACCTCCAGGTGAGAGAGGGTATTACAAGTCCCTACTCTGTACAGTGCAGTACTCTGTACCCACGTTTTCCAGTGCAGTGAAGTATTTTGAATTATAAACAGTAGGCATGTTTTTGCTTCATGTACGTAACCTGGGCTATTTGTTTTATTTTCGGGAGCAATTCAGGCAGCTGTCAGTTGCCTGTAAACTGCCCAAATAATGAGAGTAAGGCTGGCACTGTGCTAGTAAAAATAATATGACTTATTTTGCGATGAACTTCAATGCAGGAGGCCATTAGGCCCATCCATCCTGCATTATGATTGCCAACATGGTTGTTTATCCATGTTATAACTTTTCTAAATGCTGAGCCTCATGCAAGGAAACAGCGCATACCATTTTATAATTCTTTATGACTCAACCGGGGGTCGTACCACCAACCTCCGAGGTTCAGAACTGATGCTCCAACTATTATGCCACAGAGTCTTGATCACGTGATGTTGTTAAAGATCATGTGATATTAAAAAGTGCACAAATTCCAGCATCTACATCCACCCTGGTGATGACCCCATGTGCACGCCTTTCATATTGGTTCACGAGTTATCAAGTGACCACTATATTCGTCATGGGTGTGCGTCTGTCTGTGTGTGTGTCTGTCTGTCCGCAGTATAACTACCCGATGATATCATCCGATCTTGATGAAACTTGGGTGGGAGGTTGATATCATGATCTCGTTGTGTCCTGCCTAGAGTGGGCGTATTGCGCCGATTGTGGGCGGAGCCACGCCCGAAAAAGATGTCTTTTTAATGGGTAATCGAGTTCAAGCTACATCTTCTCCGAGGGAGTTGGTGGAATCTGACAGGGGTTTCGGTATTTGGTTAGGTCAATGTCATGTGTCTAGCCCCACTGAGCTCGATTTTTCATTTTCGCCCCAAGGTCAAGGTCACAAGGTCACGAAATTTAGAAAAGTCGATTTTTGATGGTTTAATTACTATGTTCGCTTCCTGATGGGGTGAAATGTCGTACATGATCTTATATTATCACATACGTCATGAAATACAAGTTTTCCAACAACTTTCAGAATCTTCGACCTTTGACCTTTGAAGGTCACAAGGTCAAATTTTCAAAGTTGTCGGAATCGAACCAAATTTTCGGTATTGTGTAGCTAACTAACCTCATAATTGATTATGGTCCCGATTTGATGCATCAATCGTCGATGATCGTGACGATCGTGACGATCGACTTGATAGTCCGTCCTTTGTCATTGAATACCGCTCGCTCGTGAACCATCGTCGTCTCCTGACTTGTGTGACAATTAAATCGTTCTCACTAAGGGGTTACCCCAATCGCATCAAAAGGGGGCTTATGCTGGAAGACCATTTGTTAATTTGTAGACCATGGAGTGAATGGTGTACAGTACCGATAAAAAAAATCTCTCTTGAAATGTGATAAGGTTGGCAATAGCCTTATGGGGTTATCTTGTGTTGTGCTTCTTGTGTAAGTCACTGCCAGTAAATTAGTTGTTTGGAGAAGGTTTTCATGTCATGGCTTGGGTTTCGTGATACCACTAAAATGTCCCATTGACGCTCATAAATGCTGAAGAGAAAATTACAACATGCTGTCGAAAGCCATTTGGATTTGATGCCAAAAAGTACTAACATTTGAGCTGTCACTAACGCCTGGAATGACGGGGAAGGCGATGGGATGGATGGGTATATATGAGAGGGAATAGTGGAGGAATAGGGGGGGGGGGGCGTAGGGGTTAGGGGCCTTTTCATTGTGTTGGCTTCAACTTTTTGTTTTGTCATTATATTGAGGATTACATTCACTTAGTATTTTTGCATAAGTATTACCTATAGTTTCAGTGTGATGCAGATGTAGGCGGTTCAAAATATTATTTGAATGATACTCATCAATCCAAGAAGCACTAAGATTTTGCTATTTTTAAATAAATTAATGACACATAATAAAAACATCCGCTGCCTTCTGGAGCAGCCGAGAGGTGGGGTGAAGGTGGGGTTGTGGGGGGAGGGGTGGCGAATATATTTTGTGCTGTGGCTAATAATCCCCACTGTCTGCAGCAGGGGTAAGTAAATCACTTGCAATGTGGCATGTGTACGGGTGAATATTGTAAGTTATCTTCCACCCCACCCCCCTCGCAAATGGGGTGGGGGAGGGAGGGTGTTGTGCCCATGACCTGACCCTGCGTACCACCAGCACGTATGCAATTAATTTCATCATGCTCTAACAAGAACACAAATAACACGGATAAATACTATAAAGGGTTCCGTTAGTTGCTATAGACATAGATAGGCTTGCTCCATTATACATATATCATAAATATATAAATATATATATATATATATATATATATATATATATATATATATATACACATACATATATATACATACATATATATACATACATATATATATATATATATATATACATATATATATACATACATATATATACATATATATATACATATACATATATATATACATACATATATATATATATATATATACATATATATATACATATATATATACATACATATATATATATATATATATATATATATATATACATATATACAAATATATATATATATATATATATACTATATATGTATATATATATATATATATATATATATATATATATATATATATATATATATATATATATATATATATATATATATATATATATATACATATATATACATATATATACATATTGTTGCGGATATGAGGACTGTATATTTTTTTGATTGTGTGCTTTATTATTACTAGGGCATGCCCGTACTATATCTATATCTAAAATTATATCCCCCCCTCTATTTACATGAAATGGTTTGGTCCATGAAATGTTTTGGTCCATTCGCAACGCCAAAGCGAACGGCGAACGCTTTACATGAAATGGTTTGGTGCATGAAATGTTTTGGTCCATTCGCAACGCCAAAGCGAACGGCGAACGGCTTGCGAGTACAGTGACAATCCCCCCGGGGTTTTTATTAGTTTTAAAACATAGTTTAACGCCAACATAGCGCCAACATAGTTTGCAAACGTGAAATAAATGAATACGCTCTCAAATGTGCCATCCGAGGCAGAGTGTGTCCGCCACGTTCGGCACACGCGATAGCTCGCTGCTCTCTGATTGGTTGAATCGTTTTTTGGACATAGCTCGGTAAGTAATTGTCCGATTAATATGAAACCTTGAAAAGGCACATCCTCGGGTCCCCAGCAATATACCTGGCAAGTTTAAAGTATATCGGACCCGTGGTTGTCGAGAAACAGCGGTCACAGACAAACAAACGTACAAACGTACAAACAAACAAACACACAGAGATTACTGGAATTATAGATAGATTATTATTGTTTATTCTGCGCCCCCTGCCTCCGGAGCTGTGTAAAGGTCAAAGGGCATCCCATAATTAGTCCACAAGCATACACGTCAGCCAATAATAGAATATCCCTGTTCGATAGTTATATCTTATTCTGTGTTTTAGGGTAAGGCTGTGTCTCCCATTAATTGAAGTACTCCATTGCACCAGTGAAAGAGAATAGATCCCCTTTCATTCCCATCCCCAAAATCTCCATTTCCTTTCACATCCCCTTTCGTCATTGCCAAGCCTCGATTGCCAATTACATCCCCTCCAAAACCACCATTGAACATGTGCTCGGGTCGGGGAAGAGGGGCGTGCCCGCCCGTCGTCATCAAGGGCGGAGCCAGAGGGTCGCGTGACCAACCAGGGCCGAGGTGAGCACACCGATGGGCGTGTCCTGAAGGCCGGCGGCTTGATCGCCGGAGGCGCTATAAAGGCGCGCGCGCAAGAAGCGTGGGGTTGTCGGTGGTGAGGAGTGAGTGGACCAAGAGAGAGAAAGAGTGGTTGGACCAAGAAAGAGAAAGAGTGGTTGGACCAAGAGAGAAAGAGTGGTTGGACAGGGAGACGTGCAAGAGTGTTGTTGAGTTGAGGGTTTGGACCAGACGAGTCAGACGAGTCCTGGCAAAGCAAGCGGCGGCCACAGCAGCAACAACACCCAACAGCCGCTTGGGGCCTGGACGGCGGTTTTGAGCAGGGCCGCGAAGGAACGGCGGCTGCTAAACGCGCCGATCGTGCTGCAGGACCCCCTTGGACCTTCCTCTCCCTCCAGCCATCCACCTCCTGCCTTTCCACCCTTCTTGTGTACGTGAGTTTGTTCTGTGTGTCTTGTCCCTGGGTATTTAATTAAATCTGTATAAGCTAGCATTTTCCCTGTGTCTCTAAAAGCTTCTGTATATTATTTTCTTATCTTTCCTTCTCCTTGGTTATTTTGAGCCTGTAAATAGTAAATAAATTTAGTAGTATTTTCAACCCTTTTCTCGTCCTCTTATTCCTTTTTCTTCACATCCGTCGTCTTTGTCTTTTCCCTGATTGAATAGCTGTGGCGCGATACGGCCAACGTCTGGGTGGAATCGGGTGAGTCGGGGAACAACTGTTCGGTCGCGGAGCCTTCGCTCGGCAAACAACATCCTTAACCGCGTACCGTAACAAATTGGTGTCAGGAAGTGAGATCGGACCCGAAGCGCGCTTAACGCGCTCAAAATTACAAAGTACCGAAATTGCTTTTGTTTTACAAAACCCGAATTTTGAAATCGCGCCATGGCTGGTCAAGGCGACGGGATGCCGGTGGGAGAGATAGACGGGGTAGAATCGACCCAGGACCTCGGGGAAATGTATGTGGATGAAAGAGAGGAGGAGAACATTGGCAATGTGGTTGAGGGGGTATCAGGCGCACAAAATGGCGCTCTCGCGCACGAGGTTTCAGGCGCGCAAAAAGGCGCCTCGCACGAGCGCGCGGTAGCCGAGCCCGCTGTACCAGCGGGCTTTAACATGCAGCCGTTTGACATGCAGCAGTTCATGGCACGGTTTAGCGAATACATGGCAGAGTCGAAGTGCGACAACGAAAAAAGAGCCAGGGAAATGGAGGAAATGGAAGACAGAAGGAGGGCTGATAGTGAGAAAATGGAAAACAGAATGGGGGAGCGACTAGGAAATCAAATCGGGGAATTAGACAAGAAATTTGAGGGGTTAGACAATCAGATAGAGGGGATGAAAAATGGGTTAATGGGGCTAGAAAATAGGATGGAAGGCAAATTGCGGGAGATAGGGGAGCAATCCGCCCGAGAAATTAAACAAATGGGAGAGCAGATAGAGGAGGTAAAAATCGGGGTAGAAACCAAATTGGATGCTCAGAGGGATGAATTGGGACAGATGAGGGTGGCATCTAGAAAAGAGAGGGAGGAGATGAAAGAGGAAATACGACGAGGTGTAAGTGAGGAGGTCTCGGGGCTACGCGAGGAGGTAAAGCGAGGTGAGAAGCGTATGGAGAAAGAGGTGAGAAATGGGGCGGCAAAGTTACAAGAGGGGAATAGAAGATCTGACGGAGGAGGTGGAACAGCTGACAGAGGGACAAACGGAGTTAGTGGAGCAGGTTCAAAGGAACACTGCGGTACTAGGAGGGTTAAAAGCGACACAAAGAGACATCAAGGAAGACTTAATAGCGACACAGAGGCAATGTCAGATGGTACGTGAGGGACTGACAATGAGGGTGGACGAGGTGACAGAGATAATGGAGACAAAGGACCGGCAGGTGAGGATGCACATAGAGACGGTCACGGTAGCCTTAGAGGACGAACTTGAGGAGACGCACCGGGAAATAAAAGAGGTGAAGCAAAAATTAGAGGAAGTGGAAGAAGAGGTGAGTGAAATTAAGAAGGGACGGACAGAAACTAAGAGGGAGATAAAGGAGGAAGTCATGGAATATGTACAAGGTCTGTGTTCAAATCATGATGAGGTGCTCACTAACCAAATAAAAAGTTTGCAGGTGGCAAAAGAGGTGCGGAGACGAGGTGCCAAGGTGAGTGGCGAAATATTCGGCAATGTATATGATGTGAGGAAAGCTTCAGTCGGCTTGGGGATTGGTTTGGATCCGGGTGTTCGTGAAAGGCCGTTGGTGAAGTGTGTGACAGGTCAGGTGTGCGAAAAAAGAGGTGTGCGTGAATGTCCGACCATGGGGTGTGTGAGGAAAAAGTGCGCGCCGACCAGTGAGTGTGCTGTCGAGAGTGAGTCGGTCGTAGCGGGTGTGCGAGGGAGCACATGGAAGCGCGGTGTGGCGAGTGTTACGGAGGAAGTAACGAAAGAGTGTGCGCAAGAGGATGCGCGAAAAAGGTGTGTAACGGACAGGTGCATGGGGAAAGAGTGCGCTGTCAAGAGTGATGGAGAATGCACGCCTGTGGTGAGTGTTACAGAGGATGTAACGGGAGAGTGTGCGCGAGAAAGGTGTGTAACGGACGGGTGCATGAGGAAAGAGTGTGCTGTCGAGAGTAAGGGTGAGTGCGCTGTCAAGAATGGAGGTGAGAGTAGTAAGAGTGACACGGAGCGTGAGTTGGTTGTGACAGGTGAGAAAGGAAGCACACCTGGAATGGTAGAGCGTGTGTGGGAATGCACACTTGAGTTGGTCGTGAGGCACGTGGTTGGGTGTGCGAGTGAAAGCACACCTGTGATTGTCACAGAGGAGGTGACCGAGGAAGGGGTGCGAAGAGGTGTGTTGGTGAGGTGTGCGAACAACGAATGTGTGCCAAAGTGTTCGGTGGTCAGGTGTGTGACCAAGTCTGTGAGTGGAATGAGTGTACCTGGGTGTGTAAGGAAAGGTACGAGGAGCATGGGAACAGCTGGATGTATGAGCAAGGAACGGGCTGCGGGGTGTACGGGCGGCGTTGGAGCATCGAGCTCAGTGAGGGTGAAAGGGGTAGCGTATGCGTGTAAGCATGCAGGTGAGGCATCGACGGTAACCGGGTTAGCGGTTAGAGCGACTTTTAGCCGAATCGGGCCCTCGGTGCGTGCCGGGCTTCGCGTGCCGCGAGAACCAGCGGGGATCCGAGCCACGGCGGGTTCGAAAGGACCGCCGTACGCGATCCACGCTGTGCCTCGCTTGGAACGGCCGCGTCCGGGCTCCACCAGGCGGAGCGGGCAGCCCGATAGGAAGGGTCGTCATGGCGACCACTTTTTATTGAGACGTTCCGGCAGGTCGAGATCGGGCAATTGGGTGGCTCCGCGCCGAGGTGGTGCGTGGGATCTCGGCCCGGGTAAGCCCCCGTCCCTGCCCCGAATGCGGGACGTATCCAGCCGCTGGCACAAAACAACCCGCATTCATTGCTCGGCTGTACGAAGCCGAGCTTTAGAAGGGAATTGGCGCACCGAGAGGATGTAATAAGTAGACGAGTGATGAGGTTAGTGTTTTGGACCCAAAATTAGAAAAAGGCGAAATTTGATGATTGGTACGGTGATTGGCAGATGATTGGCAGAATTTTTGATTGGTTGGATTTAGGTGTGCGAAATTGATAGTAGGACCTCCCCCATGTGGTGGGATGGCAACTCTGTCATCCCTCACAGTGGGGGGCAAAGGAGCACTAGATTATGGGGTGTATGGCAGTGAAAACTAGCCCGGGTGGGTTAGGATATTGTGTGTAGGGATCTAGCGAAGATGACATTAGGTAACGTTAAGGTTAGTTAGTGACAAGGATACCTGTAGTGGGGATGCAGGTAGATTAGTGTGGATTATAATGACGAGGGAGCGCAATAGTTTAAAGGGACGACTGGGAAGCGCAAGTTTCAGAGGGGAGTAGTTAGATGAGATGATGCCGTGTGTTTGAGGATTGAACAGGTGTGATTGCACAGGTGTGCAACTGAACAGGTGGATGGAGCAGTGTATGAGTGAGTGAAGGTGATTGTGTATTGTGCTGACCCAATGGTCCAGGAAGAGGAGGAGGGTGCAGGTGGCACCAGGTGATTGCACAGGTGTGCAACAACAGGTGTATGTGGCTGTGTGGAATAAATGGTAGTGTGGAATAAATGGAGTATTGGAATGGATGGTCGTGGAGTGAGTATGGTGGAAATTGTGGAGTGGAGTGGATGGTGCGAAGGTGTGAATGGGGGAAGAGTGGACCCCCATCACGGATACCCGGGGCGGGTAGTGTAAGTGTTAGGTAGAGGGTATAGGTAAATTGTGGTTGGATATTGGCATCTGTGGTGTGGGTGAAAGAATGGTCTTTGGATGGGTGCATTAGTGTTGTGGAAATGGCTGGGCGTGTAGCCTGTTAGTGTGTGTAGTTGGTTGGGCACTCCACCACTGTGAGGATGTCGGCCAGGTGAGGCCGCAGGTGGGCTCTGGGAGCCGGTAGTAGTTGTTGTGGATGGGGCCCGAGGATCCGGAGGACGGACCCGGGTAGCCCAGTGCCAGAGGGCACCGAGTGGGGTGACAGAGCCAGGAGGGGCTTTCCCCAGTTAGTTAGGTTAGGGTGAGGAGCTAGGTAAGCTCGGGTGGCAACTACAGTGGTGGAGGTGTGCAGGTGGGTAGACCTGCTGGGAGAGCTACACGTCGCAGCCCAGAAATTGTGCAAGGGCACCGGGAGATGAATCGGGGGAGTGAGACCCCAAATTGAGAATCACCACAGTTTGGTCAATGGGAATTGGTTTTTAGAACCCATAGTGTAAGTTGGCCAATGGATTGGCGGGGAAAGACCCCGGGTAGTGTAAAGTGTGTTAATGTCATTTAGAAAGTAGTTAGGATGAAGTCTCCTCGCACCATCTGCATCCACTCACCTGAGGTGACAGGTACTCCACACCATGCCATGTTTTGATTATTTTTTATGATGCAAATGTTTGGATTGTGAGACGCATCATGACGTGGGTGTGACATTGTGCTTGATGTTCCATCTCTTCCTCCTTATGAGGATTGATGACGAATTGGGTGATGGCAAATTTTGGATAGAGGGATTGTGGTGATGAATTTGGTATAGAGGAAATATGGGGAGACGTGACAGTAGCGACGGATTGGTAATGTGTAGATTTTGTACATATGGGGTAAGGGCAAGGGTAGTGTAGGTGACAGGGGGGTGACGTACGGTAGGGACGAGCTTTCTCACTTCGCCCTCCGTACGCATTTCGCCTTGCATTGCCTTATTGACGTGTACCCTTGTGACCTTACCCCTCGCTCATTTCTCTTGTCCCCCTTTTGTCTCCCACATGACCTGTGCGCCATGGGGCGCCGAGGGGAGCGTGCGTGAGTCGGCCATTGTGCGCCCGGAACTCTCAGAACCAGCTGTCTGCATCGATGCACCACATTATGGACCACATGCCTGTGGCCGAGCACCACTGATGGACCCCATGGGTTGGGGCATGGCCCCTCTGCTGGAACCGGCCATGAGGGCCCGAAATCTTGCTGGCGGACCTTGGCCACAGGGCACCGATGCCACACAGGTGAAGCACACGTAGTCGGCCCTGTGGGCCATAAATAAAAGAAAATAAAAAGGACACATTGGGCACACTTTATTGCAAATAGGCCGCCAGTAAGAAAATGAAAGAATGACAACATCTGGAAGAACAAATAATAATAGCCAGCAGAGGGAGCCGAAGAGCAAGAGATCACCTGCAGGGTTAGGGGTTGTTGATTTATTTTTTATTGTTGAACACTGATGAACTATGGTGACTGCACCGATTGGTGCTTGAGGGTGCTTGTATTGGTGCGTTTTTGGGTGCTTTAATGGTGCATTGATGCAGAGCAGACTGTCTCCCCCCCAGAAAGAACAATCACAGGTCCTGGGTTAGTCTTGTAAATAAAAGCAGAGTCATTGTAAATAATGCTCCCCACCGTCAGTGTATAGTTTGAAGACCATTCCGCAATTCGGTTAACTGTGGGCGTAAGTCTGTTAGGCAGGGTGCAATGGAGCAGCGGGACACATTTATTTATGTTTTAAAACTGTCGCACTCAGGGTCAGGTTAAAAGTAGAGGGAACTACACCTACGTGTCACACTAAATAAAAGTTGTAGGCCCGGGCCGTGCCTAAGAGGAGGAGGGTGCAGTGTTGCGGATATGAGGACTGTATATTTTTTTGATTGTGTGCTTTATTATTATTATTATTGTTTATTCTGCGCCCCCTGCCTCCGGAGCTGTGTAAAGGTCAAAGGGCATCCCATAATTAGTCCACAAGCATACACGTCAGCCAATAATAGAATATCCCTGTTCGATAGTTATATCTTATTCTGTGTTTTAGGGTAAGGCTGTGTCTCCCATTAATTGAAGTACTCCATTGCACCAGTGAAAGAGAATAGATCCCCTTTCATTCCCATCCCCAAAATCTCCATTTCCTTTCACATCCCCTTTCGTCATTGCCAAGCCTCGATTGCCAATTACATCCCCTCCAAAACCACCATTGAACATGTGCTCGGGTCGGGGAAGAGGGGCGTGCCCGCCCGTCGTCATCAAGGGCGGAGCCAGAGGGTCGCGTGACCAACCAGGGCCGAGGTGAGCACACCGATGGGCGTGTCCTGAAGGCCGGCGGCTTGATCGCCGGAGGCGCTATAAAGGCGCGCGCGCAAGAAGCGTGGGGTTGTCGGTGGTGAGGAGTGAGTGGACCAAGAGAGAGAAAGAGTGGTTGGACCAAGAAAGAGAAAGAGTGGTTGGACCAAGAGAGAAAGAGTGGTTGGACAGGGAGACGTGCAAGAGTGTTGTTGAGTTGAGGGTTTGGACCAGACGAGTCAGACGAGTCCTGGCAAAGCAAGCGGCGGCCACAGCAGCAACAACACCCAACAGCCGCTTGGGGCCTGGACGGCGGTTTTGAGCAGGGCCGCGAAGGAACGGCGGCTGCTAAACGCGCCGATCGTGCTGCAGGACCCCCTTGGACCTTCCTCTCCCTCCAGCCATCCACCTCCTGCCTTTCCACCCTTCTTGTGTACGTGAGTTTGTTCTGTGTGTCTTGTCCCTGGGTATTTAATTAAGTCTGTATAAGCTAGCATTTTCCCTGTGTCTCTAAAAGCTTCTGTATATTATTTTCTTATCTTTCCTTCTCCTTGGTTATTTTGAGCCTGTAAATAGTAAATAAATTTAGTAGTATTTTCAACCCTTTTCTCGTCTTCTTATTCCTTTTTCTTCACATCCGTCGTCTTTGTCTTTTCCCTGATTGAATAGCTGTGGCGCGATACGGCCAACGTCTGGGTGGAATCGGGTGAGTCGGGGAACAACTGTTCGGTCGCGGAGCCTTCGCTCGGCAAACAACATCCTTAACCGCGTACCGTAACAATATATATACATATATATACATATATATACATACATATATATACATACATATTACATACATATATATATATATACATATATATATATATTGTTACGGATCTCTGCCACCCTTCTTCCCCTTACCAAGGGGGGATTAATCCCCTTGTTCTTTCTGGGCTTGGCGGAACCGAGATGCTTGAAACGCCTCTTCCGGGCAAAACGCAAGGTTGGGTTTCGGGACGAAGTCTCGCTCGTACCTAAATCCCTGCGCCGCCACGGAAGCGAGGAAGCAAGTCTCATACATATATATACACCCTCGGCTCTAATTGGTGGTATTGCCCCCTTTGGCAGAAACAACCTCAAGTAGGCGTTTCTTATAACTGTCTGCCAGTCTCTGACATCGTCTGGGAGAAATTTTTGCCCACTCCTCCATGCAGAATTCCTTCAGCTGTGCGATGTTTGAGGGGTTTCTTGCATGCACAGCTCGTTTCAAATCCCCCCACAACATCTCGATGGGATTTAGATCCGGGCTTTGACGGCCATTCCAGAACCCTCCATTTCTTTCTTTTCAGCCATTCCTTGGTGGATTTACTGGTATGTTTAGGGTCATTGTCATGTTGCAAGGTCCACCTTCGGTTGAGCTTCAACTTTCTGACAGATGGCCTCACAGTAGGGGAAAAAGGTTGATATGAGGACACCCATACCCCAAGCCACCAGGACACCCAAAATGGGGCTTTTTGACTGGAAAAGGGGGTGAAAAGGCACAAAATCGCTGAAAATTGGCCCAAAAGTCCTAAAATCGTTGTTATTTTGGGCCAAATCGTGTGTTTTTTAAAGTGGGTTTTTGGGAAATCATGAACGTTTTTCCGCCATACACTCTGCTAGTTTCGAGGGTGAAGCCTATCGGCATCACCACTCGAAACGCGCCGTGTTTCGACGGGCAGCTTGTATAATCCTGTGGATGATGATATAACTTTTTTAAAGACAAAGCGAAGGCGGAGCCGAGCGGCGTCATATAAAAAAAGTTATCAAGTTAGTAATTCTCTAGCCTCGCCGTTGGCGAGGCAATACGGGGTTCACTGTTTGTTTGCGGTCCTTTGGTTTATTGCCCCTCCGCTTATTATCCTTCTGTTTGTTATCCCCCCACCTAGACCCACCCCGATCCTTTTGAGCAAATTAGATTTAGTAGATTATCTATACTTCCATTGTACATCCCTCTTTTAGCAAGAGGCATGATATCCGAAAGGAACCGATGTGTTCCCATCATTATTTAAATATCGTTTATCATCATATGCACCAAGTGCCTTCTTAAGAACTTTCTCGGAATATATTTTATGTTTATAACTTCTTATTCCTTTAATATTTCTGTACACAACCTCCTTTGTATCCATCGTGTTTTTATAATCATCAAATCCGAGAGTTTGTTTTATAACCCCCTTCTTTATTCCCTTTAGCTTTTTACCAGTTTCAAGTTTATCCCCATCAAAATATCTATACGCATATGACTTTGCTCTAAGACCAATAAATTCACTCATAATTTTTCCTCCAAGTTCATCTTTAAATTTTCCAATAACTTTTTCATTGGCTTTTGAGAAGGCCTCTTTCCTCCCATCTTTAAACCCAAGGTAATTACTCGTGTCATATACTTCAGAATTATTTATCATGTCTTTAAAAACATCATCAGTTTTGATATCCAATATAAAGCTGTCTGTGTCCATATACATCAGCTCAACTTTTTCATTATATTTTGGTTTCAGATTCTTATAATAAAAATCATACATCAAGGACTTTGATAAATCAAGAACTGTAGTCCCAATGTAGATCGGCTTATCCATTTTAATTTCTTCCCTTAGCATATTGATCCCACAAAAGTTTTCATCAAAAATTGTTATACTAGCAAAGTTTGGCTTGTTGATTAACCTAGAGGCCTGTTTCCATGTTGTTGTTAATCTGATATCCCTCCTATTTCTAACATTTTCCATCGTCTTACCAAACACTGAATTATTCATTAACTTATAAAAATCTTTCTCAAATGGAGTTGTTCCCTTTGTTCTCATCTGAGTGTTGTAGTCAATATATTTTGCTAACCAATGACTCTGCTTAAATTTTATTATTCTATGAATTTTTTCCACAACTAATCCGTTATTGATACACTGAAGAAGATTTCTCTGGTGGAGAACATAATTCTTTTTATCAAATAATGTTGTTAAAAGTTTCTCTGTTGTTGTCTTAACATTAAATGACTTTTGGGAATCACTCAACCATTCTTTTTGTGGTGTTCCCTTTGAACAAGCAAATGGAAGATCCTGATGTTTTGAATGGAGTTCTTTTGGATATTTTAAGTCGACTTCAAAATAATACCCAACCTTCCAATCATCAAGATCCTCTTGCGTGTTATTTAATAGCTCATTAAAAACTTCTTGTTCATCTTTCTTTGGAACCCATTCTAACCCACCATATGGAACAGCTTGGGACATTGCCCAACGATACAAGTTATTCGCATCATAATACATCAAGAAAGAGCTCTTTTTCTTGGAATCATAATCTTGAAGATACTTGTTGTTTGCTTTCGCATATCTCTTTTTACAAACCTGGGAAATTCCTCCACGTTTTGCCTTCTCAATCATTAGGAGCATATCAACATCTGTAATTAAATCAATTTCTTGTTTCGTCATCTTTAACATTGCGCTCCATGCTAATCCTGGAGATGTAAAATAATGTGCTGGGTCTAGTTCATATCCCTTTAAACAAATATCACGGAATGATTCAAAAACGTCAGCCAAAAGAAGGACATCCGTTTTCAAATACAAATCATGATAACCCCCCATGTTTTTAATCCCATGTTCTTTCCAAACATTTTGAGCGTGTTCATATTCTTTATCCGTTATCCCAATATTGTTGAGTTCATTCCAAAAATCATCTTTGCTTGGCAACTGTGTATCGTTGAACCTTTCAAACGAATCCATGTAGTCATATGGATAAATTCCCTTTTGAGTTAATAAATTTGTGTTTTCAAAAGCTCCTTCAAGATTAGGAAATGACTTTAGATTGTTTACAAGATTTCCCAAACCACTTGCCATAAATTTAAAGGAGTCAAGAAATCTTATTTTGGTTAATGGACTTGATGGGATTATCTTTGTGTAAGAAATATAATTTTGATCTGTACTTGGAATTGCTGTTATTTTTCCAGTCGTTTTTGCCAACTCTCTTATAAAAAGATGTGTGTCATAATGAGAATTATTATGTAGAAACACAGGTGTAAACTTTGGTTTTTCTTTAATTTTTTTATTCTCCATGATAATTAATTTTTGTTAATCGAATACAATCATTTTCAAGATTTTCTACAAATTTTTCAGGAGCCTTTGGCCCCCGGTATCCAACTACTTTATTTAATTCATCACCAATTCCAGATTTAATATAATAACAGAAACCACAAGGAATGTGCTCTTGATATTTTCCGCCATCATTACATTTTTGTAGGATGCTCTCAAAATCAGCATATATAACAAATGGGTGTTTAATTGTTTTCTCTGTGTCTTTAAAATAAATTGAAGAACCCTTGTCTGGCATCTTAACAACCGTTGATTTATGTTCACTACAATATTTAGAATGTCTTCCTAACCGCTCCTTTGTCTTAAACCAATTTAGACATCTTGGGCACACATGAATTTTGTTTGTTCTCTTTGTTAACTGTGTTCTTACTAACTTTGCAAAATCTTTAATAAGCACATAATGTGAATTATCTCCATCCCTTAACAAAAGAAGATTAATATTTATTGTCTTCAGATCTCTTGTGAAATAAATTGGTTGGATATTCAAATTATCAGTTAACCCATAAACATTAACAGACATGTTATTTAACTTTTCAAATCTCTTTACATCTTTAACTTTCATCGGCATCTGAATATTCCCCAATTTTAACTCATTCTCATACTTATAATATTTTGAAGCTCTATGTGGATTTTTTCCACTTTCAACTGGGTGAAGATGTGCAAGAATAGACCAGATAAAACATTTATTATCATTATTTTTAATATTGATTATAGCCTGTTTTCCCTTAATTTTTTGTGGAAGATCAATGTAAGATGAACCACTAAGAGGTCCAGAGCTAACAATATGAACATCAACAGAGTTTGTTCCACCAATAACCCCTCCACTTTGTACACCAAGCATTGCATCCCAACCACTATAATCATGGCTTTCTAACCCGGGGTGTAAATCTTCTCCAAAATCTTCAAAATTTTCATTAGCATTTACAATATATTTATTATCACACCTCTTATAAATATCATGAGTCTCCCCATCTTTTGTTGATTTATAGTTTATCCCAAAATAATATTTAAATGGACCCATTTCCTTAAAAGTTTTTTCAAAGAATTTCCTAAGTTCAGGTCTAATATTCTCAAAGTTTTCATTAAAATTATCTGTATCTGATTCATCAAAAGAAAATCTTATAATTTTAACGTGGTTCTTAAATGCGTTGTCTTGCCTAGAAACACTAAACAACTTTTTCCGATGAGAAGCAGTTTTTAAGTGCAACTTATAACCAGCTTTTAGAATATCTTTTTGGCACTTGTTGCACCTCCTAGTTAATGAAGGGGGAGCTAATTTTTTTGCATGACCAGCGGTGGTTAAATGTCTTTTTAAACGAGATTTATTTATAAATTTTTTACAAGGCTCACACTTTATTTTTTCCTGACCAACTAAATCATTCTTATTTACCCCAAGATGTTTTTTAGTTTTATTATGTTGATAAATAAACTTAACTGACACGTTGCATTTTTCACAAAAAGTCATATTTATAGGTGAACAATCTCGTGAGATTTTGGTACTCATTTATCTTTGTATCTTTCCTTAAAGCCACGTACATTTGGCACCAAGCCAACTTTTTTAATCTGAGCTAGAGCACTGAGAAACTTCTTCAAGGAAGCTTGAGAAATCACTAGCACTCGTTGAGCCATCATCAATGAAGCTTGATTCATATTCATCATTAGAGCACAAGCTATCAGAATCGTAGGAATCTTCATCACTATCATGACTCAGAAGATTCATCAGAGTCAGAATCTGAATAATCCCATGAATCTAAATTATAATTACTCATATTTATAGAGCTACAATTCATGTTCATATTCAGATTCAGATGAATCTTCAGGCACATCTCCAGGAAGTAGGACTCTACTCAAACCCCCCACCAACCCAAACCAAAAATGTATTTCTTTTCTTTCATGATTTATACCTTTCAATTCACAATTAACTCTATAATTAAGGGAGTTAAGAGGATCTGAAAGGAAAGTTATTTTCAGAGAATCACCAAAAGTTTTATCAGTATATTCCTTTACGTTCTCATCAAACCTTTCTTTAATTTTTTTATATTGATCAATAATTATTGAATCAACACTAATTAATTTTTGTTCTCTTATCCTAAAATTTATAACACCTTCAACCCAACCCAACTCAATATCCTCCATACTACAACCCAATTCACGTTTGTGATAACTTAACAGGGTATCAGTTCTTCCAAGAGGCTCTCTGAGAATTCCACTAAGAGATTCAATTGTGTTTTGAATTGTGTTGGTCATTTATACTTAGCTCTTTGCTTAAACTAAAACACTTTTTCACTCAGAATCATCTAAGTCATAACTATCACATGAATACTCAGAGTCATCAATAAAGCTACTCTCATAACTATCATTTGAGCACAAACTATTAGTATCATAACTATCATCTGTGTTCAATGAAATACTATCATCACCATCGTCCAAGTTCAATGAAATAGTAAAATCTTCACTGCTGTATTGACTCATATTTAATTAGCAGAAAAAACCTTTCCATCTATACCAATATACTTTCTTTCATTAACGGATTCAATCTCTACATTTTTAATATCAAAAGTTATCTTTAAATAATCTCTAACTATCATAGAACGAAATGACATTTCACCAGAAATATTAACATCATTCATTTTACTTAGATCTACACCCTTTGGATTATTAAAGTAAATACAAATTTCTCCACGAGTATTGTTGATGGTCTTATCATTCTTTTTCAAAGTATCGTGGTCAATCACTTTTTCAAGCTTTGAATAAATTGCCAGGAGTAGAGGAGAAACTTTTGTTAGATTTACTTTAATGGATGTCTTTCCAGGTATAGTTAGAGCTCTTCCTTTAAATGAAATAGAGGGGCTCATGTTATTTTCCATAACTGGTTTTACCCAAAAATTTCCATATTTATCTTTGTTCAATTTAACATCTTTGACATATTTTTCTATATCTTTCACCGAAGTAGAGATTGATTGAAATTTGTCTTTTGTGCTTTGAAACATTGTATTTATTAATGAATAAACTTGCATTTAGTTTAAGTAAAAATTTACCACATAAATATGATAAGTTCTGAAGGATATTTAGAATTTCCAGACTCTCCATATGATAAATTAGAGAATTGTCCGGCTTGTGATAGAGTGGGGCTTAATGATGAGGATTCATATAAACAATGTTTATTCTGTGATTATATTCTAATTGATGATAATAAGAAATATAAAAAAACATATAACTCTTTTAAATTAGAACCAAAAATGAATTACTTTACAAGATTAATAAGAGAGATGAATGTTAAGCATTATGGTGATAATACACCATTTCTTACAAGGAAAGAGACTCTTTGTATTGAGGAAATGTATAAGGGTTTAATGATATTTATTATTCAAAATAATTTTAATGGAAATGTTAATACAAGATACTACATAAATAAAATAATGAATTATTTTGAAATTAAACCCGAACTCAGGATAAAATATAGAGTTTCTAAAATAGCTCAAAAAAAGTTGGATGACTTGTTTTCCAAATATATAAATGAATGATTTTTTACCCGTTTGGGAAAATAAGATAAAATTTAATAACCATAAAAACATTCCAAATTCATTGAGATGTCTAATAGTTGGTTCAAGCGGATGTGGGAAAACCTGTTTACTTTTAAAGATGCTCCTTGGTCCTAATTTTTTAGATTATGATAATTTAATAATTTTTACAAAGTCAAGTTTTCAACCCGAGTATCAACTACTCTCACAGGGTTTTAATGCGGGTCTTAAAAAGGAAGACATTATCGGTTTATTTAAACTTCAAAACAAACTGAATGATTATAATATTGAAGATATAATACAATTATTTTGTGATACACAGAAATCAAAATCGAAACCCATAACTTGTATTCTCAGTGATAATACGGATGATATACCTTCACCTCAAGATTTAGATAAATCAAAAAAGAACCTCGTCATCTTTGATGATTGTGTTAATGAGAGAAACCAAACAGTAATGGATAGCTACTATACAAGAGGGAGACATTCTTCTTGTAATTGTATATATCTTAGTCAATCATATTTTCAACTCCCTCGACGCTCAATAAGAAACAATGCCAATACTTTTATTTTATTTAAGTTAAATTCAATAGATGTAAATAATTTTTGGAGAGATAATTGCTCTACGTTATGTAGTAAAAAAGAATTTGAAAATTATATGAAACACACGATTGGAAAATATAAATATATTGTTGTGAAACAAGATGAGATACTAAATGATATTTTTCAATACTAAATGAATACCGAAGAAAGAGAAAGAAAGTTTAAGGAACATCAACAATTAGTTTCAAAAGTTGTTAAACAACAGGAAGAGATAAAGAAGAAACGGAGACAGAAACTAACTGGTGAAGAAGCCTTTGAAAGAAAACAAGAGAAATTCTTTAAACCACTTTTGAAAACTCAACACTCACCTACAGTTCCCACGGTAGAATTTACTCCGAAAAAACTTCAAATGCTCAAAGATTTTAGTCAGATAACAAAACAAGAACTTGGTGAATTAGAATATAACTAGGGCATTGCCCGTACTATATCTATATCTAAAATTATATCCCCCCCCTCTATTTACATGAAATGGTTTGGTCCAAAGCGAACGGCTTCCGGAGTTTGGTAAAGAAATCGCCATCGCGTGCACAAACGCGCAGGAAAGCGAATGAATCGCAAATTCGTTTTTATTAGTTTTAAAACATAGTTTAACGCCAACATAGTTTGCAAACGTGAAATAAATGAATACGCTCTCAAATGTGCCATCCGAGGCAGAGTGTGTCCGCCACGTTCGGCACACGTGATAGCTCGCTGCTCTCTGATTGGTTGAATCGTTTTTTGGACATAGCTCGGTAACTACTTCTGCGATTAATTTAAAACCTTGAAAAGGCACATCCTCGGGTCCCCAGCAATATACCTGGCAAGTTTCAAGTATATCGGACCCGTGGTTGTCGAGAAACAGCGGTCACAGACAAACGTACAAACAGAGATTACTGGAATTATAGATAGATGATGAAGAATTATTTCGGAAACTTGAGCAGGTAAATCAACCCCCTAATTATGTTGTGGAAGCTCTTCAAAACAATGAATATTCGGCGGGTTCAAAAACCAGAGCAGGTCTCATTCCAACAGAAGAACCAGCAGTGTTTCATCTTGTGGAAGAAAAGGTATTGATATTTAATGATGAATTGATGTTCTTGAGTTCTACTCAACCAAATGTTAAATTAACTCCAAGATTAATGTTTCTTCTAACAAACCCCGGATTCAGCGGTTCAAAATATTTTGAGGAACCACTTGATATGGAAAGAGAGGAAGATAGGGTATATATTGAGTTGTTAAATGCACTTGATTATGGAGTTTCTGTTGCTGGTAAAAGTAAGAAGAATGAGAAGGAGAAACATATTATTGATGCTTTAAGTAAGCTTGGTTCGGGTGTTAGTTTTCTTCCAAATGACCCATCACAATTAGTTAATAGGCTATTATTGTTGTTAGGTAGTAAGAAGGCTGGAAACAACAATTGTTTTAATGAATCCTCAGCCATTTTAGATCAGTTGATGAATATGAAAATAATTAATAAATGTCAATACAAAGATATTTTATTAGATATTAAATAAGATGAGAAGCACAATTCTTAGTTTTAATTTCACAACGAGCGATTACACAGCTTCATTCCCTTACCCACTACAACTTGACCCCCTTACCTCATATGAGGCATCTTTATTGTCGATGGAAACTTATAATACCTTGTTTAATATCACAGAGAAAAACAACAAGTTTAGTTATAATCCAGGAAGTGAATATAAAACTATAACCGTTTCACCTGGAGCTTACGAGATTTCTCAAATATCTTCAGAACTCTCTCGCCTTATGAAAGAAAAAGGTGATGAACCAAAAAATATTGTAATAGATATTCAAAAACACACTTCAAAATCAACTATTAAACTTAAAAATAATTATAAAGTTGATTTCACGATTGAAAATTCGTTTAGAGAGCTATTGGGTTTCTCTTCAAAAAAGATTGAAACTAACGGGACATTTTACAGTGATAATGTTATCCAAATATCCTCCGGTATAAATTCAGTATTAATTCATTGTGATTTGATTGATGGTGCTTATAACGATGGAATAAGAACAAATACAATATTTTCATTCAGTGCATACTCAACCCCGATTGGTTATAAATTTAATATGGAACCAAAAAATCTTGTCTATTTACCTGTGTCGGGAAAAACCATATACAGAGTAAATTTTAGGATAACCGACCAAGATAATCGTATGATATCCTTTAATGATGAAATTATATCCATCAGAATTCACCTACGTGAAGTTTTTCAATAAATAAATAATGGTTATTGTGAGAAAACACGAGTTGGGAAAATATAAAATAATTACAGGGCAGGGCATGTTCCTTTCACCAGACTATACAAGGTATGTGGGTAGAGGATACTATAAACCTAAGAGACAACGAGGTGTAGGTCATCAATTTCGAAATAAAGGAGATGGGATAATTGATACTCTAATGGGTATTGGTTCAACCATCCTTAAACATAAAGACCTAATTGGTTCAACTGCTTCTGCCGTGGGCTCCGTTGCGGGTGCTATACAACAAGCTCAAAAGGAGTCTCATAAATTACAAGCAATCAAAGAAATAAAAAAAGGTAAAACTCAACTATCTTCACAAGAACGACAAAAAATCATTAAAATACTTGGGTCAGGGTTTCAACAATTTTAATGCTATATAAATACAAGTATGGAAGCGATTGATAGTATCTATGATTTGGATGATACGATTATCATTTCAAACTCCACTAAAAAGGAAGACTATTTTAAGGTAAATGCTATAACAGGAACAGACTGGAATTCAAACGGAACAAAAAGTTTTGAAATAAATAATCAACAAACTTACTTGAATATAGCTGATAGTTTCTTGCTGTGTAAATTTAAATTCACTAAGGCTGCGAATAATACTAATGCTACACTCGTAAATGATTTCTTCTGGAAAATGTTTGACAGTGTCCGCCTGTATATTGGAACACAAGAGGTTGAAGCGGTTGATTATGTCTCTGCTACATCTGAAATGATGAAATTTACACTATATTCGTTTAGTGATAGAATGGGTAAGGGAGCTGTTGAAGGTTTTATTCCTGATATGTCAACGGGAACAAATGCTGACCCTGGTTATAGTCAAAGGAAGGCAATGTATAATGATGAAACAAAAGCTGAGAATAGTTTTACCGTAGCAGTACCTCTGAAAGGTATATTTGGATATTGTGATTATGATAAAGTTTTGTATGGTCTTAAAATTAGATTTCAACTACAAAGGAATGATAATGTAAATAGGTTGCTTTTTGGGGATGAAAATGCTTTTGGAGACAACAATAAATTTGTTATTAATGATTTGTGTTGGTATATCAGTGAATATACTCCTAATCTTAAAACGGAAGAGATGTTAAATAGAAGACTTAACTCAAAGAAACCGCTAAATGTATCATACCTTAAAAGAAGATGTCAACACGTTAAACTGGAACACACTACCTACACTTGGAATTTGGGTGTTCTTCAAGGAAAGCCACGATACCTCTGGCTCATTTTTAAAAAACCAGATGGAGAGGACGGTACTAATAAGAATAATGCGCTGAGTGATAATGCTAAGGTGAAACAACTTCGGGTTTCTCTTGATGGCACATTTTATCCGCGAGATAGATTGGAAATTGATTGGGAAAAAAATGATTATGCGGAAGCCTACAAGTCCTACCAAAAGGTGTGTGAAAGTAATGGTAATAATGATCCTATTTTGGATATGGTTGCGTTTAAAAAACTTTATACAATCTACGCAATTGACCTGAGTTCTCAAAAGGAAACTATAAAGTCTAATCGAGTGGATACTTCTCTATACATTGAAAGAGGGGAGAGTGAAGAGGTTAATGCATATTGTTTGCTTTTGGAGGAAACAGAATTACAGATTAATACAGATAATGGTGTTATGATTAATATCACATAGGTTTTTTCTCATAAATAAATGGTTGGGGTATATATTAATCAAATCAATCTTAATAAATTAACATCTTGTATTCAAAATCAAAAGCCTTGTATTATTAATGTTAATACAATTCAAAGAAAAGGAGCTGTAAGAATTGATGTTTTACTCACACACACACAAGTAAAAACACTAAATGATGTTGGATCACTTAAAATTAAAATGATGAAACCTATGTTAAAGAAATATTCAATAGACGAGTCAAGAGGAGGATTTCTCCCGTTTCTAATTCCTTTATTTGCTGGTTTAAGTACGGCGGGAGCATTGACTGGTGGTATTTCAGCAGCGGTAAAAACTGCTAACGAAAGGAAGGCACAACTAAAAGCTCAAAAAGAATTGGAAAGACATAACAAGGAGTTGGAGAAACAAATTAGTGGAAGTGGTGTAATTGTAGATTTTGCTCAAAAACTTGAAAGTCTACCTGATAAAGCTAGATTGTTGGTTGGAGATATGCTTTCCTCTATCGCTCAAGCGGGTGTTAAACTAACTAAACGGGGTAATGGATTGTATCTTTCTCATAAATAAATGGATAAATGGTTTAAACAATTTGGAAAGAATACAACGTCAAATATAGAACTATCTAAGTATTGTAAAACACTAAAAATTGATAACGTGGTAATCTGTATGAGAGATGAATTAACACATATAAATAAGAATACAAAGAATATTATTATGAATTTAGACACACAGAATGGTTCTCATTGGGTTTGTATTCATAATAGTCAGGATAAATATTATTTTGATAGTTATGGTATGCCACCACCTGTTGAAGTAATACAATTCTTACAGAATGGTGTTTATCAAACATTTCAAGTTCAATAAATTAATTCTAAATGTTGTGGTCAATTATGTTTATATGTATTATTTCAACTCAACAATAATGAAAATTTTTATGATATCATTTTTAATCTAATATAAATGACTTATGTTGGAAAAGATGGTTCTATCTTTGGAAAATCCTCTCAGGATATTGATTTATCAAATTATTATACAAAGGCACAGGCTGAACGACAAAAATATAGTGTAAGTAAAAATATTAATATGAAGAATACTTATAAATTAATCAATTATCCAAACCCTACAGATGCAAATGACTTAATTAGATTTAGTGATTTATCACAATATATATTTTTAAAGAAAACAGCACGTTTTGTTAAACAAGTAAAATTTACAACCACAACACCTGGTTATACTGACCATACACCTTTCCTCATTGAATTTAACTACCTGCTTACAATTGAATTTTATAAAGAAGGACATATAGTTAATATGAGAATTAATAAATGGGGGTACGATATGCCTGATTTAGGGTATAATTGGTCTTTTTCAATAAACATAGAAGACCTACATGATTTTAATCAGTCTCGTAAAGAAGAATATTATCCACTTGGTGAGGATAAGGATTTATGTGGAAGTACAATTAATAAACAACAAATACATGGTTTTAAGAAAAGAAAAATATATGATAGTATAGCGATGGTTAGCATGACAAAGAAGGAAGGTCATGAGATAAGGATAGAAAGCCAAGGAATACAAACCAATTTGGTAGTGGGAAGATGGGGTGGTATTACCTGTCATAATATTAATCTCACATATATTTCTGATACATAAATGGCAGGAAGAAGACTACAAGAGAATTATAATTTTTGTATTCAAGGATACCTACAAGAAAAGGGTGCTCGGTATTACATACCTTATGATTTGGAGCATATACATGGGAATTTTGTCATAAAAAACTGGCCTTATACTGATATTGCTAAACCCACAAATAGAGACTTGTTAAAAATATTAAATAAAAATGAACTTCTCAAAGTTATGAAATATAAAACTCTTTTAGAAATTATCAACAAATCTTATTGGTACCCTATTATGAGAAAAATAATTATAGATACAAGAATATCTCAAAATCCAGATGAGTATATGTATAATATTCTTTGGGGCTCAAACTCAAGGGTTGCAAGGGCTGAGGAAGGAATTGAAGAAGAGAAGGAGGAAAGAGAGAGGGAAATCAGTGAGATTCGTAAAAGATTAAATGTATTACAACAAATAAATCAATCTCAACGCACCGAAGAGGAAAATAAAGAAAGAATGACTCTTGTGAAGAAATTGGTTTTAAAAACGGATGAGATGAGTTCAATTTCAGGGAGGAGATCTAAACGAGAAAGTGGTGAAGAAGAAGAAGAAAAAGATTAAGTGGTATTGACTTTAGTTAGTTTTATTTGTAAATAAATGGAGGAGAGAGTGAAGGCATTCCTTAGGATTCTTTATGTTTTAAAAATAAAGATTGAAATGTATATGTTGAAAACTAAAAAGGTTTTGATACTCTGTCGGAATTTTTCTGATAAATAAATATGAGTTATTGTCTCAAATGTAAAAAGAAAACTAAATCTAAAAGTGTATTGTATGTTAAAGCTAAAAATAATAGAGTTTATCAAAAAGGAATATGTCAAGTGTGTGGCTCTAAAAAGTGTCAATTCATCTCTCCTAAAAGTGGAGGAGACATACAAAAGTTTCTGTCAGGAAGTAAATTTACAACAACTGGAATTCCAGGGGAACTACATCTACCTGGATATTCTTTCTGTGGTCCTGGAACAAACCTGGATAAAAGATTAGATGAGACTGACAATCCTAAACCTTGGTCTAAACCTACAAATAGGGTTGACGAAGTGTGTATGAAGCATGATATTGCTTATGGGAAAACCACTACGTTGACTGAAAAACATAAAGCCGACAGAGAAATGTTGTATAATTTGTCTTTGATACAAAATCCAACATTGAGAGAGAAGGTTGATAGGTTTATTGTGAGAAATTTGATAAATGCTAAATTGAAACTTGGCCTTGGTTATTCATCCTCAAAAAACTATTAGGCTCTAATGATGTCATCAAGACTGAGGAGCTTTTGGCTGATGAATTACATAAACCTATAATCACAAAGTTTAAAAGAAGGAAAGTTTATTCTAAATACACCGACCACATATGGTCCGCTGATTTAATCGAACTAAAAAATGATAAGGGATACAAGTATGCTTTAACCGTTATTGATTTGAGGAGTAGATTTGCTTGGGTTGTTCCTTTGAAAAACAAGAGAGGTTATACTCTGATGTTAGCCTTCCAACAGATATTTAATAAAAGTAAAAGAAAACCAAAGAAACTGTGGACCGATGAGGGAACAGAGTTCTATAACAAAATATTTATGAAATTTCTTAAGGGGGAGGGTATTAAATTATACAGTACCTTTAATGAAGGAAAGGCAGTTGTTATTGAGCGTTTTAATCGCACTTTGAAAGAGAAACTATATAAAAAATTCACACAACTCGGTTCTCAAAAATGGGTATATTTAATCCAGGATATTGTAGATAATTACAATAATACAGTTCATTCATCAACAAAATCAAAACCATCAGAAACATTTACAAAATTAGAATATGAAAAGGAGATTAATTTGAGAAAGCCCAAGTTCAAAGTTGGTGATATGGTAAGAATATACAAATGGAAAAGCCATTTTGAAAAAGGTTATACACAAAAATGGACTCGTGAATTATTTAAAATCATTGATGTAATGGATACAGTTCCTTGGACCTACAAATTAAATGATATGAATGGGGAAGAAATCTTGGGTTCATTTTACTCACAAGAATTACAAAAAACAAAACTGATAAGCCATTAAACAACAACCATCCATATATAAGTGATAAGTTAAAAAGGGGGGTTATAAAACAAACTCTCGGATTTGATGATTATAAAAACACGATGGATACAAAGGAGGTTGTGTACAGAAATATTAAAGGAATAAGAAGTTATAAACATAAAATATATTCCGAGAAAGTTCTTAAGAAGGCACTTGGTGCATATGATGATAAACGATATTTAAATAATGATGGGAACACATCGGTTCCTTTCGGATATCATGCCTCTTGCTAAAAGAGGGATGTACAATGGAAGTATAGATAATCTACTAAATCTAATTTGCTCAAAAGGATCGGGGTGGGTCTAGGTGGGGGGATAACAAACAGAAGGATAATAAGCGGAGGGGCAATAAACCAAAGGACCACAAACAAACAGTGAACCCCGTATTGCCTCGCCAACGGCGAGGCTAGAGAATTACTAACTTGATAACTTTTTTTATATGACGCCGCTCGGCTCTGCCTTCGCTTTGTCTTTAAAAAAGTTATATCATCATCCACAGGATTATACAAGCTGCCCGTCGAAACACGGCGCGTTTCGAGTGGTGATGCCGATAGGCTTCACCCTCGAAACTAGCAGAGTGTATGGCGGAAAAACGTTCATGATTTCCCAAAAACCCACTTTAAAAAACACACGATTTGGCCCAAAATAACAACGATTTTAGGACTTTTGGGCCAATTTTCAGCGATTTTGTGCCTTTTCACCCCCTTTTCCAGTCAAAAAGCCCCATTTTGGGTGTCCTGGTGGCTTGGGGTATGGGTGTCCTCATATCAACCTTTTTCCCCTACTCCTCACATTATCCTCAAGCACCCTCTGGTACAATGAAGAATTCATAGTGGATTATATGATGGTGAGCTGCCCAGGCCCTGATGCAGCAAAGCTGCCCCAAACCATAATATTTCCACCACCATGCTTTACAGTTGATTACATGTTCTTGTGGTCAAATGCTGTCTTTGGTTTTCGCCAAGCATGTCTTCTTGTACTGTGGCCAAATAGCTCGGCCTTTGACTCATCTGTCCAGAGCACATTGTTCCAGAAGTGCTGGTCTTTGCCAAGGTGTTCATTGGCAAACTTTAGTCTTGCCCTGATGTTCTTTCTGGACAGCAAAGGTTTCCTCCTGGCACACCTCCCATGTAGATCAAATTTGTGCAGCCTCTTTCTAATGGTAGACTCGTGCACTTTGACATCAACAGTGGCAAGAGCTACCTGAAGGTCCCGTGATGACATTCTGGGTTTCTTAGAGACTTATTTCAGCATCTTGTGGTCTGCTCTCAGGCTGAACTTGCTGGGGCGGCCTCGCCTGAACAGTTGGCAGTTGTTTGGAATCTTCTCCACTTGTAGATGATCTTCCAGACAGTCGAATGATTGATTTCAAATTGTTTGGAGATCTTTTAAAATCCCTTTCCAGACTCTTAGGCATCTATAACCTTCTTTCTGAAGGCCTCAGAAAGAAAGCTCTTTTGATCTAGGCATGGTGACGCCGCACACTTCAACAACAAAGAGCAAACCAAACTAAATGTCTGAGGTTTAAATAAGACAGGTTCCTCCAAGATCCACTCTAACGATGTTCTAATCATTTGCACCTGAGCTGGTGCACCTGATTCTAATTTTAGGTAGTTGAAGTAGTGATAAATATTGGGGTGTACTTGCTTTTTCCACATGCAAAATTTGCATTTATGTTTATTTAAATTATACAATGGACTACAAAATGTAAATGTTTCATGATATTTGTTATATTATATCACCTTTATCTGTCAATATTGTTGAAATGAAGATCAAATAGCTGTATGTTGAAATATGTTGAAAAAGTCAAAACTTTACGTGGGGTGTACTTACTTTTTCACGTGACTGTATGTACAATGATCGGGACGCAGAGACACAGAGCAGCACTTAAACAGTCTTAGTCTT
>NC_136261.1:325823936-325873936 GCF_964187855.1 Myxine glutinosa
ACAATGGACTACAAAATGTAAATGTTTCATGATATTTGTTATATTATATCACCTTTATCTATCAATATTGTTGAAATGAAGATCAAATAGCTGCATGTTGAAATATGTTGAAAAAGTCAAAACTTTACACGGGGTGTACTTACTTTTTCACGTGTATATGTGGAAAGACATGTAAATGTTAGCATTTTTTCGACTATTGTGCGTATCTCGTTGTGACAACATATTCAATGCCCCTTATAGTTACATTTAGCTGTATTAGCACTTTTTAAGGTTGTAGTTATTTTAAAAAGCACTCATGCAAAGATAGAATCCTAAAAGGACATTCCAGATTAGAGTGAGAACGTAAGTATTAATGGTGAAACATCCCACGTTTCATGGCAGAAATGGCGGGGGAATACGCGCTCTAAATTTCCACGTCGTAGGAATATCTTAATGGAAAACTGCAAGATGTATTCAAGGATCCAGTGCGACTTGTGACGGATTAACTTTGAGTGTGATGAATGTAAAATAAATTCTCAATCCTCTTGAGCAAATGCTTATTGGCAAGAAGAATGGAGTAAAAAGCAAAGATTTATTATGCTGGATATTGAGTGGGAAAAATATCTGGGATTGTGCTTTCACAATATGATCTGCCTAAATCAAGCAAAGTAGTGAACAGGGCTACAGGGAAGTGTAAATCGAGTGTGTTTTGGAAGGTGGTGGTGGGTTGCAGTGCTGGGGGACAGCCATAAAGCAAAGAAGTAGATTGGAGGTTGTATGTGGAGTAACATTCGGCATTTAATACCGGTGTTATATTTCTCGGTGCGTATAGCTTTGTCCATATACATTAATCAATTCTTCTTTGTGGCCTACGTGACTTACGATCTTAACTTTCAATGCAATCAAGCAGCTTGCTACATTTCTGGGCATTCAAGCCTTTGAAGGGATGGATGATGTCCCGGGGGTGGCTGTTCTGACAGCATATTGTGCGGAAGACACCAGTAGTGTAATAATGTTGCTTCTGGGACACCTCCGTTTAACATGGGAAATCCCTATCTAATGTCATTTACCCCCTTGTCTTTTTCAAAAATCATAAACACCTCTATTTCTCCCACCCTCATCTTTATGAACCTTTTGTCTGTAGTACCTATCCTTAATGTTGTTCATTAGACCACTCAAACACTACAAATATTTGTTTTCTCTTATAGACCTATCATCCTTCTTCTACATATCATCTGGCAGATTAATCTTTGACCCACTCAAACATTGACCCATTCACTTCCATATTAATTCTTTCCCTCCCTCATTGCCCCTAAACACCTATATTTCTCTCACCCTGTTCTTTACGAACCTTCTAACCTTTTGACATGCTATCCTTATTCATTAGACCACTTAAACACCTGTGATCCTTCTGACCTTATGGACCTTTTAACCTTTTACTCTTAATATCATCTGGTGAATATAACCCACTCAAACAACGACCCTACAAATATTTGTTTATGCGTGGGAAATAATTTAATTCTCTTGCCACTCTCTTCACCATCTAATATATTAACAAAAAATATGTTTGAGTTTGGTTCTTTATTAAGATATTTTAACTGAGCTAAGATAAAATGGTAAACCTCCCTCAATGTTCTTATTTGAGCGCCTCCAGTGCCACATACCATTTTAAAATTAAAGTATATATTTTCCTGACAACCATCAAAGTTTTCCGTCCACTCAAAAATATTTCCATCTTTTTGACCCAATTCACCGGTATTTAAATTAATTCTCTTATTTGTTTTGTGAATTTTTTTACCAGTTGCCTTTTCAATTATACCTATTTGATATTTTTCACATTCATTATGTTTTCCATTTATATACCAAGGTTGATTACACCTCCACTCTTTAGTCTGGTTGATACTTGGTTCTATCATTTATATAATAGTAAAAAAGGCGGCGGTAGCCCGTTAAAATCCCCAACCCCCCCCCCCCCCCTTTTTAACTTATCACTTATATATATCTTATCACTTATATATATCTTATCACTTATGTATATCTTATCACTTATATATATCTTATCACTTATATATATATCTTATCACTTATATACTTATATAACCATAAGGGAGACTATCAATTCCATTTTCTAAAATAAACCTCTTATCATCAAAAGCCCCCAATGCTTTCTTATTTATCTCTTCTGAATATAATTGATGTTTATAACTTCTTATTCCATTAATCTTTCTAAACTCTTCTTTCTTTGTTGTTAAACAGTTATAATAATCTTTAAAGTTTATTGTTTCTTTAATAACATTTTTCTTTACACCTTTTAACTTCTTATCAGTCTTTTCAACGTTATTCACAATGTATTTATAAGCATAAGCCTTTGACCTCAATCCCACAAATTCACTCATAACATTTCCTCCTAATTCATCCTTGAACTTTCCAATCACCTTTTTATTTTTAGAAGAGAACAACTCACTCTCTGGACTGTAATTACTCGTGTCATAGATATTAATGTCTCTTTTCATGTCTGAATAAACATCGTTGGTATTAATTTTCAAAATAAAACTATCTGTATCCATATAAAGTAGATTAACATCATTTTGATATTTCTTCCTCAAGTTATTATAAAAGTAATCATACATTAATGACTTTGATAAATCAAGAATTGTTGTTCCAATATAAATAGGTTTGTTCATTTCAATACTCTCTTTAATCAAATGGATCGCACAAAAGTTCTCAGTAAAGACCTCAGCTCGAGTAAAACTCGGTCTATTAATTAATTTTGATGCTTGTTCCCAAGATGTTGATAGTCTGATATTTTGTCTTTTCCTCACATTCTCCATAGTCTTACCAAAGACCGCATTATTCATCAATTTATAAAAGTCTTTCTCAAAATCTGTTTTTGACTCTGTTCTTCTTTGTGTATTAAAATCAATGTACCCCTTTAACCAATGACTTTGATTGAACTTTAGAACCCTATGGATCTTCTCTACTCTTAGACCTTTTGATAAATATTGTCGCAAATTTCTTTGGTGTAGAACATAATTTTTCTTGTTATATAATGTAGTAAGTAATTTTTCTGTTGATTCACCTATATCAAACGATCGTTGATAATCACTCAACCATTCTTTCTTTGGACTTTCTTTCTCACAAGCAAATGGGAGATCTTTGTGTAGGTTATGGAGTTCCTCTGGATATTTTAAATCAATTTCAAAATAATAACCAACTTTTTCTTCATCCAATTCTTTTTGTGTAGAGATACATACATCTTGTAAAACGTTTTTGTAGTCTTTTTCCTTTACCCATCTAAGTTTTCCATAAGGAAGAGCCTGAGACATTGCCCAGCCATACAGGTTGTTCGCGTCATAGTACATCAAGTAAGAACTCTCTTTCGTTGGATCATAATTTGGAAGATATTTGTTATTTGCTTTTGCGTATCTACTCGAGCAGACTTGTGAAATTCCACCTCTTTTTGCCTTTTCAATCATCAAAAGCATATCAACATCGGTTATCAAATCCAAATCTTGTTTTGTCATTTTCAACATCGCACTCCAGGCCAATCCAGGTGCTGTGTAGTAGTGAGCAGGATCCAATCCATATCCAGTGCGACAAACAGATCTAAAGGCTTCAAATACATCGGCCAATAAAAGCACATCAGTTTTGAGATACAAATCGTGATACTCGCCAAGATTCTTGATGTTATATTTTTCCCAAACATTTTGTGCGTGTACATAATCTTTATCAGATATATGACTATTATTTAATTTGTTATAGAAATTTTCTTTTGAAGGAAGTTGTGTTTCATTGAATCTCTCAAATGAGTCCATATAGTCATAGGGGTAAATTCCCTTTTGTGTTAGAAAATCGTTATCTAAAAAATACTCTGAAAGACATGGAAACTCTTTTAGATTTTGAACCAAGTTAACCAATGGACTTGCCATGAATTTAAATGTATCAAGAAATCTGATATGAGTAATAGGAGATGTGTGAATTGTTTTTGTGAATGAAATGTATTTCTGATCCGTGTTTGGAATTGCTGAGATACTTCCAGAAGTCTTTGAGAGTTCCTTGATAAATAGATGTGTATCATAATGAGCGTTGTTATGAAGAAAGACAGGAATGAAAGAGGGGAGTTGATAATTAATATTACAACTTTGATGAGCCGGACCTCTATATTTACCAGTGAGATGACAATGGTCTCTAACCTTTAGACCTTTACCAATTTTCTCCTCACAAATATGACAGACATTGTTTTTTATAAATTCCCTTTTTTCTTTACTTGTTAAGGACATTGGTTTATTGGTTTCTCTCATTATCTTGGTTAATCGAACACAGTCTTTTTCTAGTCGTTTCACAAACTCCTCTGGGGTATTTGAGCCTCTATACATCTCTAACTTGTTATATTTATCACCAACGGATGATTTGATATAATAACAAAAACCACAAGGAGTATGTTTTTGATATTTATTTGTGTATGATTCTTTTGGATCTTGAGAAGCAGTATCAATTTTTTCTAAAATACTTTCAAAATCAGCATATATAACAAATGGATGTTTGATCTTTTTATTTTCATCTTTGAATGTGATCTTTGAGCCTTCTTTAGGCATATTGATTACCGTTGATTTATGTTCGCCACAATAATTTGAATGTTTATCTAATCTTTCTTGTGAATTGAAGAAGTTAAGACAACGCAAACAAATATATATTTTATTTGTTCTCTTACAGACTTGTGGTTTTATTAATTTAGCAATATCTTTGATGTATGTATAATGTGAATTTTCGTCTGAATTAAAATATAGAAGATTAATATGAGTTTGTTTACAATTGTCAGAAAGCTTTAAAACCTGAATGTTGTTTGTTTCTGTTAGACCATAAACATTAACTGATAAATTATTCATCTTTTCAAATTTAGGAATATCATTTAAAGTCATCGGAAACTTTAGATCTTTCGTATTTAATGTATTCTCATATTTTTTATAATGAGATACTCTTTCATCATGAAAATGTGGAGGATGTAAGTGTGCTAAAATAGACCAGAGAAAACATTTATTGTCTTTATTTTTGATATTGATAACTGCTTTTCTATTTTTGATAACACTGGGTAAATCAATGTAAGAAGAAGCTTTTAGAGGATCTGATTTAAGAATATGAATGTCTATGTAAATAATTTTTCCTATATTGAATCCACTTCCTACGATTGAATTATCCACATCTTGCTCTTGTTTAATAAGTTCATCATAGACTCCTGATGTTTTAAAATCTTGATATGAAGATATAAAGTGTGGCTCAGTTCTCATGTATGGTGCATCTATAACTCCTTCATCCTTTGTCATTTCTAATTTTACTCCCATATAAAATTTAAGTGGTTTCATTTCCTTTAGTGTTTTTTCAATCAACGTTTGAACAGCAGGTTTAACTATTTCTACAGCATCAACTATAGACTCTGGTTCAGGAGGTTTGAAGTTAAAGACTCTTATTTTAATATGTCCTTTGAATGCTCCATCAGAGTTTTTAGTTGTGATAAAATTTGATAAATGTAGATTTGTTTTAAGATGTATTTTGAAGCCTTTCTTGAGGATATTTTTATTACATGTAGAACAGTGTTTTGTTTCAGGTGGAAGAGGGGAAAGTTTGTTTAAAATGTTGTATGTATGTTTTGCGGTGAGAATATGTTGTTTATAATATTTTACTTCCTTCTCGCAAGTATCACAATAAACCATATTTATAGCGTGAGAAAACGTGGTGTTTTATATATATCACTGTGCTTAAAATAAAACACTTTTGAGCTTTACAGCTCCGTTTTATATATATCGCTGTGCTTAAACTAAAACACTTTTTCACTCAGAATCATCTAAGTCATAACTATCACATGAATACTCAGAATCATACTCAGAGTCATCAATAAAGCTACTCTCATAACTATCATTTGAGCACAAACTATTAGTATCATAACTATCATCTGTGTTCAATGAAATACTATCATCACCATCGTCCAAGTTCAATGAAATACTATCATCACTATCGTCTGAGTTCAATGAAATAGTAAAATCTTCACTGCTGTATTGACTCATATTTAATTAGCAAGAAAAATATTCCCATCAATATCTATATACTTTCTTTCATTAACAGATTCAATCTCTACAATTTTTATATCAAAAGTTATCTTTAAATAATCTCTAACTATCATAGAACGAAATGACATTTCACCAGAAATATTAACATCATTCATTTTACTTAGATCTACACCCTTTGGATTATTAAAGAAAATACAAATGTCTCCTCTAGAATTATTAATGGTCTTATCATTCTTTTTCAAAGTATCGTGGTCAATCACTTTTTCAAGCTTTGAATAAATTGCCAGGAGTAGAGGAGAAACTTTTGTTAGATTTACTTTAATGGATGTCTTTCCAGGTATAGTTAGAGCTCTTCCTTTAAATGAAATAGAGGGGCTCATGTTATTTTCCATAACTGGTTTTACCCAAAAATTTCCATATTTATCTTTGTTCAATTTAACATCTTTGACATATTTTTCTATATCTTCCACCGAAGTAGAGATTGATTGAAATTTGTCTTTTGTGCTTTGAAACATTGTATTTATTAATGAATAAACTTGCGTTTAGTTTAAGTAAAAATTTACCACATAAATATGATAAGTTCTGAAGGATATTTAGAATTTCCAGACTCTCCATATGATAAATTAGAGAATTGTCCGGCTTGTGATAGAGTGGGGCTTAATGATGAGGATTCATATAAACAATGTATTTTCTGTGATTTAATTTTAATTAATGATAATAAGAAATATAAAAAAATATATAACTCTTTTAAATTAGAACCAAAAATGAATTACTTTACAAGATTAATAAGAGAGATGAATGTTAAGTATTGTGATGATAATACACCATTTCTTTCAAGGGAAGAGACTAATTGTATTGAGGAAATGTATAAGGGTTTAATGATATTTATTATTCAAAATAATTTTAATGGAAATGTTAATACAAGATACTATATAAATAAAATAATGGATTATTTTGAAATTAAACCCGAACTCAGGATAAAATATAGAGTTTCTCAAATAGCTCAAAAAAAGTTGGATAACTTGTTTTCCAAATATATAAATGAATGATTTTTTACCCGTTTGGGAAAATAAGATAAAATTTAATAACCATAAAAACATTCCAAATTCATTGAGATGTCTAATAGTTGGTTCAAGCGGATGTGGAAAAACCTGTTTACTTTTAAAGATGCTCCTTGGTTCTAATTTTTTAGATTATGATAATTTAATAATTTTTACAAAGTCAAGTTTTCAACCCGAGTATCAACTACTCTCACAGGGTTTTAATGCGGGTCTTAAAAAGGAAGACATTATCGGTTTATTTAAACTTCAAAACAAACTAAATGATTATAATATTGATGATATAATACAATTATTTTGTGATACACAGAAATCAAAATCGAAACCCATAACTTGTATTCTCAGTGATAATACGGATGATATACCTTCACCTCAAGATTTAGATAAATCAAAAAAGAACCTTGTCATCTTTGATGATTGTGTTAATGAGAGAAACCAAACAGTAATGGATAGCTACTATACAAGAGGGAGACATTCTTCTTGTAATTGTATATATCTTAGTCAATCATATTTTCAACTCCCTCGACGCTCAATAAGAAACAATGCCAATACTTTTATTTTATTTAAGTTAAATTCAATAGATGTAAATAATTTTTGGAGAGATAATTGCTCTACGTTATGTAGTAAAAAAGAATTTGAAAATTATATGAAACACACGATTGGAAAATATAAATATATTGTTGTGAAACAAGATGAGATACTAAATGATATTTTTCAATAAATAAATACAGAAAATGAATACCGAAGAAAGAGAAAGAAAGTTTAAGGAACATCAACAATTAGTTTCAAAAGTTGTTAAACAACAGGAAGAGATAAAGAAGAAACGGAGACAGAAACTAACTGGTGAAGAAGCCTTTGAAAGAAAACAAGAGAAATTCTTTAAACCACTTTTGAAAACTCAACACTCACCTACAGTTCCCACGGTAGAATTTACTCCGAAAAAACTTCAAATGCTCAAAGATTTTAGTCAGATAACAAAACAAGAACTTGGTGAATTAGAATATGATGACGAGGGATTATTTCGGAAACTTGAGGAGGTAAATCAACCCCCTAATTATGTTGTGGAAGCTCTTCAAAACAATGAATATTCGGCGGGTTCAAAAACCAGAGCAGGTCTCATTCCAACAGAAGAACCAGCAGTGTTTCATCTTGTGGAAGAAAAGGTATTGATATTTAATGATGAATTGATGTTCTTGAGTTCTACTCAACCAAATGTTAAATTAACTCCAAGATTAATGTTTCTTCTAACAAACCCCGGATTCAGCGGTTCAAAATATTTTGAGGAACCACTTGATATGGAAAGAGAGGAAGATAGGGTATATATTGAGTTGCTAAATGCACTTGATTATGGAGTTTCTGTTGCTGGTAAAAGTAAGAAGAATGAGAAGGAGAAACATATTATTGATGCTTTAAGTAAGCTTGGTTCGGGTGTTAGTTTTCTTCCAAATGACCCATCACAATTAGTTAATAGGCTATTATTGTTGTTAGGTAGTAAGAAGGCTGGAAACAACAATTGTTTTAATGAATCCTCAGCCATTTTAGATCAGTTGATGAACATGAAAATAATTAATAAATGTCAATACAAAGATATTTTATTAGATATTAAATAAGATGAGAAGCACAATTCTTAGTTTTAATTTCACAACGAGCGATTACACAGCTTCATTCCCTTACCCACTACAACTTGACCCCCTTACCTCATATGAGGCATCTTTGTTGTCAATGGAAACTTACAATACCCTTTTTAATATCACAGAGAAAAACAACAAGTTTAGTTATAATCCAGGAAGTGGATATAAAACTATAACCGTTTCACCTGGAGCTTACGAGATTTCTCAAATATCTTCAGAAGTCTCTCGCCTTATGAAAGAAAAAGGTGATGAACCAAAAAATATTGTAATAGATATTCAAAAACACACTTCAAAATCAACTATTAAACTTAAAAATAATTATAAAGTTGATTTCACGATTGAAAATTCGTTTAGAGAGCTATTGGGTTTCTCTTCAAAAAAGATTGAAAATAACGGGACGTTTTACAGTGATAATGTTATCCAAATATCCTCCGGTATAAATTCAGTATTAATTCATTGTGATTTGATTGATGGTGCTTATAACGATGGAATAAGAACAAATACAATATTTTCATTCAGTGCATACTCAACCCCGATTGGTTATAAATTTAATATGGAACCAAAAAATCTTGTCTATTTACCTGTGTCAGGAAAAACCATATACAGAGTAAATTTTAGGATAACCGACCAAGATAATCGTATGATATCCTTTAATGATGAAATTATATCCATCAGAATTCACCTACGTGAAGTTTTTCAATAAATAAATAATGGTTATTGTGAGAAAACACGAGTTGGGAAAATATAAAATAATTACAGGGGAGGGCATGTTCCTTTCACCAGACTATACAAGGTATGTGGGTAGAGGATACTATAAACCTAAGAGACAACGAGGTGTAGGTCATCAATTTCGAAATAAAGGAGATGGGATAATTGATACTCTAATGGGTATTGGTTCAACCATCCTTAAACATAAAGACCTAATTGGTTCAACTGCTTCTGCCGTGGGCTCCGTTGCGGGTGCTATAAAGAGTATAAAAGATGCCCAAAAGGAGTCTCATAAATTACAAGCAATCAAAGAAATAAAAAAAGGTAAAACTCAACTATCTTCACAAGAACGACAAAAAATCATTAAAATACTTGGGTCAGGGTTTCAACAATTTTAATGCTATATAAATACAAGTATGGAAGCGATTGATAGTATCTATGATTTGGATGATACGATTATCATTTCAAACTCCACTAAAAAGGAAGACTATTTTAAGGTAAATGCTATAACAGGAACAGACTGGAATTCAAACGGAACAAAAAGTTTTGAAATAAATAATCAACAAACTTACTTGAATATAGCTGATAGTTTCTTGCTGTGTAAATTTAAATTCACTAAGGCTGCGAATAATACTAATGCTACACTCGTAAATGATTTCTTCTGGAAAATGTTTGACAGTGTCCGCCTGTATATTGGAACACAAGAGGTTGAAGCGGTTGATTATGTCTCTGCTACATCTGAAATGATGAAATTTACACTATATTCGTTTAGTGATAGAATGGGTAAGGGAGCTGTTGAGGGTTTTATTCCTGATATGTCAACGGGTACAAACGCAGACCCTGGTTATAGTCAAAGGAAGTCAATGTATAATGATGACGCAAAAGCTGAGAATAGTTTTACCGTAGCAGTACCTCTGAAAGGTATATTTGGATTTTGTGATTATGATAAAGTTTTGTATGGGCTTAAAATTAGATTTCAACTACAAAGGAATGATAATGTAAATAGATTGCTTTTTGGGGATGAAAATGCTTTTGGAGAAAATAATAAATTTGTTATTAATGATTTGTGTTGGTATATCAGTGAATATACTCCTAATCTTAAAACGGAAGAGATGTTAAATAGAAGACTTAACTCAAAGAAACCGCTAAATGTATCATACCTTAAAAGAAGATGTCAACACGTTAAACTGGAACACACTACCTACACTTGGAATTTAGGTGTTCTTCAAGGAAAGCCACGATACCTCTGGCTCATTTTTAAAAAACCAGATGGAGAGGACGGTACTAATAAGAATAATGCCCTGAGTGATAATGCAAAGGTGAAACAACTTCGGGTTTCTCTTGATGGCACATTTTATCCGCGAGATAGATTGGAAATTGATTGGGAAAAAAATGATTATGCGGAAGCCTACAAGTCCTACCAAAAGGTGTGTGAAAGTAATGGTAATAATGATCCTATTTTGGATATGGTTGCGTTTCAAAAACTTTATACAATCTACGCAATTGACCTGAGTTCTCAAAAGGAAACTATAAAGTCTAATCGAGTAGATACTTCTCTATACATTGAAAGAGGGGAGAGTGAAGAGGTTAATGCATATTGTTTGCTTTTGGAGGAAACAGAATTACAGATTAATACAGATAATGGTGTTATGATTAATATCACATAGGTTTTTTCTCATAAATAAATGGTTGGGGTATATGTTAATCAAATCAATCTTAATAAATTAACATCTTGTATTCAAAATCAAAAGCCTTGTATTATTAATGTTAATACAATTCAAAGAAAAGGAGCTGTAAGAATTGATGTTTTACTCACACACACACAAGTAAAAACACTAAATGATGTTGGATCACTTAAAATTAAAATGACGAAACCTATGTTAAAGAAATATTCAATAGACGAGTCAAGAGGAGGATTTCTCCCGTTTCTAATTCCTTTATTTGCTGGTTTAAGTGCGGCGGGAGCATTGACTGGTGGTATTTCAGCAGCGGTAAAAACTGCTAACGAAAGGAAGGCACAACTAAAAGCTCAAAAAGAATTGGAAAGACATAACAAGGAGTTGGAGAAACAAATTAGTGGAAGTGGTGTAATTGTAGATTTTGCTCAAAAACTTGAAAGTCTACCTGATAAAGCTAGATTGTTGGTTGGAGATATGCTTTCCTCTATCGCTCAAGCGGGTGTTAAACTAACTAAACGGGGTAATGGATTGTATCTTTCTCATAAATAAATGGATAAATGGTTTAAACAATTTGGAAAGAATACAACGTCAAATATAGAACTAGCTAAGTATTGTAAAACACTAAAAATTGATAATGTGGTTATTTGTATGAGAGATGAATTAACACATATAAATAAGAATACAAAGAATATTATTATGAATTTAGACACACAGAATGGTTCTCATTGGGTTTGTATTCATAATAGTCAGGATAAATATTATTTTGATAGTTATGGTATGCCACCACCTGTTGAAGTAATACAATTCTTACAGAATGGTGTTTATCAAACATTCCAAGTTCAAGAAATTAATTCTAAATGTTGTGGCCAATTATGTTTATATGTATTATTTCAACTCAACAATAATGAAAATTTTTATGATATCATTTTTTATCTAATATAAATGACCTATGTTGGAAAAGATGGTTCTATCTTTGGAAAATCCTCTCAGGATATTGATTTATCAAATTATTATACAAAGGCACAGGCTGAACGACAAAAATATAGTGTAAGTAAAAATATTAATATGAAGAATACTTATAAATTAATCAATTATCCAAACCCTACAGATGCGAATGACTTGATTAGATTCAGTGATTTATCACAATATATATCTTTAAAGAAAACAGCACGTTTTGTGAAACAAGTAAAATTTACAACCACAACACCTGGTTATACTGACCATACACCTTTCCTCATTGAATTTAACTACCTGCTTACAATTAAATTTTATAAAGAAGGACATTTAGTTAATATGCGAATTAATAAATGGGGGTATGATATGCCTGATTTAGGGTATAATTGGTCTTTTTCAATAAACATAGAAGACCTACATGATTTAAATCAGTCTCGTAAAGAAGAATATTATCCACTTGGTGAAGATAAGGATTTATGTGGAAGTACAATTAGTAAACAACAAATACGTGATTTTAAGAAAATAAAAATATATGATAGTATAGCGATGGTTCGCATGACAAAGAAGGAAGGTAATGAGATAAGGATAGAAAGCCGAGGAATACAAACCGATTTGGTAGTGGGAAGATGGGGTGGTATTACCTGTCATAATATTAATCTCACATATATTTCTGATACATAAATGGCAGGAAGAAGACTACAAGAGAATTATAATTTTTGTATTCAAGGATACCTACAAGAAAAGGGTGCTCGGTATTACATACCTTATGATTTGGAGCATATACATGGGAATTTTGTCATAAAAAACTGGCCTTATACTGATATTGTTAAACCCACAAATAGAGACTTGTTTAAAATATTAAATAAAAATGAACTTCTCAAAGTTATGAAATATAAAACTCTTTTAGAAATCGTCAACAAATCTTATTGGTATCCTATTATGAGAAAAATAATTATAGATACAAGAATATCTCAAAATCCAGATGAGTATATGTATAATATTCTTTGGGGTTCAAACTCAAGGGTAGCAAGGGATGAGGAAGGAGTTGAAGAAGAGAAGGAGGAAAGAGAGAAAAAGGAGAAGGAGGAAAGGGAGAGGGAGGAGAAGGAGGAGAGGGAGAAAAAGGAGGAGAAGGAGGAGAGGGAGGAAAGGGAGAAAAGGGAGAAGGAGGAAAGGGAGAAAAGGGAGAAAAAGGAGAAGGAGGAGAGGGAGAAAATGGAGGAGGAGGAGAGGGAGCAAAGAGAGAGGGAGGAAAAATATAAAAAGATGGAAATCACTGAGATTCATAAAAGATTGAGTGTATTAAAGCAAATAAATCAATCTCAACGCACCGAAGAGGAAATTAAAGAATTAACAACTCTTATGAAGATAATGGTTTCAAAAATAAGAACGTCAATGTCTTCAATTTCAGAGATTTAAACGAGAAAGTGGTGAAGAAGAAGAAGAAGAAGAAGGAAAAGATTATGTGATTGATGATGTTGGTGTCATTGACTTTAGTTAGTTTTTATTTGTAAATAAATGGAGGAGAGAGTGAAGGCATTCCTTAGGATTCTTTATGTTTTAAAAATAAAGATTGAAATGTATATGTTGAAAACCAAAAAGGTTTTGATACTCTGTCGGAATTTTTCTGATAAATAAATATGAGTTATTGTCTCAAATGTAAAAAGAAAACTAAATCTAAAAATATCTCTTATGTTAAAGCTAAAAATAATAGAGTTTATCAAAAAGGAATATGTCAAGTATGTGGCTCTAAAAAGTGCCAATTCATCTCTCCTAAAAGAGGAGGAGACATACAAAAGTTTCTGTCAGGAAGTAAATTTACAACAACTGGAATTCCAGGGGAATTACACCTTCCAGGGTATTCTTTCTGTGGTCCAGGAACAAACTTGGATAAAAGATTAGATGAGGCTGACAATCCTAAACCTTGGTCTAAACCTACAAATAGGGTTGACGAAGTGTGTATGAAGCATGATATTGCTTATGGGAAAACCACTACGTTGACTGAAAAACATAAAGCCGACAGCGAAATGTTGTATAATTTGTCTTTGATACAAAATCCAACGTTGAGAGAGAAAGTTGATAGGTTTATTGTGAGAAATTTGATAAATGCTAAATTGAAACTTGGTCTTGGTTATTCCTCAAAAAACTATTAGGCTCTAATGATGCCATCAAGACTGAGGAGCTTTTGGCTGAAGAATTACACAAACCTATAATCACAAAGTTTAAAAGAAGGAAGGTTTATTCTAAATACACTGACCACATATGGTCCGCTGATTTAATTGAATTGAATAATGACAGGGGATACAGGTATGCTTTAACCGTTATTGATTTGAGGAGTAGATTTGCCTGGGTTGTCCCTTTAAAAAATAAAAGGGGTGATACTTTAATGTTAGCCTTTAAGCTAATATTTGATCGGGATAAAAGGAAACCAAAGAAGTTATGGACTGATGAGGGAACAGAGTTCTATAACAAAATATTCATGAAATTTCTTAAGGGGAAGGGTATTAAATTATACAGCACCTTTAATGAAGGAAAGGCAGTTGTTATTGAGCGTTTTAATCGTACTTTAAAAGAGAAATTATATAAAAAATTCACACAACTCGGTTCTCAAAAATGGGTGTATTTAATTCAGGATATTGTAGATAATTACAATAATACAGTTCATTCATCAACACAATCAAAACCATCAGAAACATTTACAAAATTAGAATATGAAAAGGAGATTAATTTGAGAAAGCCCAAGTTTAAAGTTGGTGATATTGTAAGAATATACAAATGGAAAAGTCATTTTGAGAAAGGTTATACACAAAAATGGACTCGTGAATTATTTAAAATCATTGATGTAATGGATACAGTCCCTTGGACCTACAAATTATATGATTTAAATGGAGAAGAAATCTTGGGTTCATTTTACTCACAAGAATTACAAAAAACACAAGTAAGCAGATAATACCCTTGAAAATAATAAATAAATAAATAAAATGTAATGGGGATACGTTTTTAAATCTGTGAACCCCAAACACAGAATCCCACAACTTTTTAGTTGGGGCTTAACTTTTGTGTGTGTATAATGGGGATACGTTTTTAAATCTGTGAACCCCAAACACAGAATCCCACAACTTTTTAGTTGGGGCTTAACTTTTGTGTGTGTATAATGGGGATACGTTTTTAAATCTGTGAACCCCAAACACAGAATCCCACAACTTTTTAGTTGGGGCTTAACTTTTGTGTGTGTGTGTATGTGCGAGTGAGTCATAATAATATACAAACCCTAACCCAACCCCATCCCTAACCCAAACCCATCCCTAACCCAACCCATCCCTAACCCAACCCCATCCCTAACCCAACCCCATCCCCAACCCAACCCCATCCCTAACCCAACCCCATCCCTAACCCAACCCCATCCCTAACCCAACCCCATCCCCAACCCAACCCCATCCCTAACCCAACCCCATCCCTAACCCTCACATTCAAAATCCCAACCCTAACCCAATCCCATCCCTAACCCAACCCCAACCCTAACCCTCACATTCAAAATCCCAACCCTAACCCAACCCATCCCTAACCCAACCCCATCCCTAACCCAACCCCATCCCTAACCCAACCCCAACCCTAACCCTCACATTCAAAATCCCAACCCTAACCCAACCCCATCCCTAACCCTCACATTCAAAATCCCACCCAAACCCTAACATAATCTTTCTTTTCTTCTTTTTTAAATACGTATTTCTTTTTTTTTTCCTCTTCCTCCAATTCTGTCTTTCAAGGCTTTTAAGTTTGAAGAAGTAGAAATGGGAAGAAAGAATTTTCCAGCATTTTCTTCCTCGAACTTTCTTGATATTGCTTAAATCAAGCGTCATTAAATAAAGAACATTGTTCATTGCTTTAGAATCCAAAGAGTCTCCAAGAGGAACCCCACAGGTAGAGTCTCCAAAATAAAACCAACTTTCCAAGTTCCCAAGGTATAACCACATTCCTGTTGAGCCTCCAAGATAGGTATCACATTCCGAGTCATCAAAACAAAACCCCCATTCCGAGTCTCCAAAACGAAACCAGTTTTCAAAGTCTCCAAGGTAAAACTCTTTTCCTAATTTTATGAAATTTAGTGAGTCTCCAAGGTAGGCTCCACAGTTAGAACCATCTAGGCAGACCTCATAATTTGTTTTTCCCAAATTTAGTGAGTCTCCAAGGTAGGCTCCACAGTTAGAACCATCTAGGCAGACCTCATAATTTGTTTTTCCCAAATTTAGTGAGTCTCCAAGGTAGGCTCCACAGTTAGAACCATCTAGGCAGACCTCATAATTTGTTTTTCCCAAATTTAGTGAGTCTCCAAGGTATAACTCTTTGGCTGGGTCATCAAGGTAGAACTCGTTCAGTGGGTTTTGTTTTAATAACTCACAATAAGTATCATCATGGTAGAACTCTTTTTCAGGATTTTGTGGATCTCCAAGGTATAACTCTTTGGCTGGGTCATCAAGGTAGAACTCGTTCTGTGGGTCTTGGTTGTTCAAAAGATCTTCAAACAAAAAAATAACTTTATCCCAAGTTGTGTTAAAAGTAGAATTTTCATTTCGTAGCTCAGATACAATTTCCTCCATCGACAAGAGGTTCGAGTCCAGTTCATCAATCTGAAGGTTGAGCGCTACACAGGTAGTAGGACTCCAAGGAATAGCAAAGTTATCCCATTCCATTTCGGCATAGGAGTCCATTCTCAAGTGAAGCAGAAAGCGTGTTTGAAAAAGCCTGTGTGGTCGGTGCCTTTTATAAGAAGGGCTGGGTGTGTGTCATTTCCTGTGGAAATTCCCTGGGCGTGTCTTAACTGGAAATGATGTGATGGAAATTCCCTGAAAATGATGTTATGTATTACCTGGAAATGATACAATGCTGAAGAGTTTATAAAGTGGGTGGGACTTAGCAAAAGTGGGCGGAGCTTAGCAAAAGTGGGCGGGGTATAGCAAAAAGTGGGCGTGGCTTAACAAAAAGTGGGCGGGGCTTAGTAAAAGGTGGGCGTGGCTTACCAAAAAGTGGGCGGGGTTTTTCCAAAAAGTGGACGGAGCTTAACAAAAGGTGGGCAGAGCCTACCAAAAAGTGTGTGGCACTGGAGGCGCTCAAATAAGAACATTGAGGGAGGTTTACCATTTTATCTTAGCTCAGTTAAAATATCTTAATAAAGAACCAAACTCAAACATATTTTTTGTTAATATATTAGATGGTGAAGAGAGTGGCAAGAGAATTAAATTATTTCCCACGCATAAACAAATATTTGTAGGGTCGTTGTTTGAGTGGGTTATATTCACCAGATGATATTAAGAGTAAAAGGTTAAAAGGTCCATAAGGTCAGAAGGATCACAGGTGTTTAAGTGGTCTAATGAATAAGGATAGCATGTCAAAAGGTTAGAAGGTTCGTAAAGAACAGGGTGAGAGAAATATAGGTGTTTAGGGGCAATGAGGGAGGGAAAGAATTAATATGGAAGTGAATGGGTCAATGTTTGAGTGGGTCAAAGATTAATCTGCCAGATGATATGTAGAAGAAGGATGATAGGTCTATAAGAGAAAACAAATATTTGTAGTGTTTGAGTGGTCTAATGAACAACATTAAGGATAGGTACTACAGACAAAAGGTTCATAAAGATGAGGGTGGGAGAAATAGAGGTGTTTATGATTTTTGAAAAAGACAAGGGGGTAAATGACATTAGATAGGGATTTCCCATGTTAAACGGAGGTGTCCCAGAAGCAACATTATTACACTACTGACACCAGCACCCCATCATTATGGATATAAATGCTTTTGTCGTTCCCTGCAACATGCAACTACCGAATTGCCAATATTTTATTTTTGCAACCATATCACTCGGGATCAATGATCTTTGCATGAACCTTCACGGGCTTCCAATAGCCCATCACGGGAGGGGGTTCTACAGACAGGACATCTCGGGATCGCATCGGAGGCTTGCTGGCTGGGCTATAAGATTGCATCTGAAATATTTCCCCAGCAATAAAGTACCTTCGGGTTCGGTTGCGAGAGGACGCTGGCGTTGCATATTCGCCGCTTCTCCGACTGGATGGATGTACAGGGTCTGCTTCTACTTTTCTGACCTGACATCTCACACCTGTCCTGCCTTTTCACACCCGCACGTGCCGCGTGTTCTCCGGCTGGATAACGGAATCTGCTTTTGATGGTACGGAATACGGAATCGAAAGGCCCGCTCCCGTTGTTTGTGGCCGTGGCCTTGTTTGCCGGTGGCCTTGTGGTCTTGGTGGCCTTGTGGCCTTGTTTGCCGCTGTGGTCTTGATTAGCGGCTGCAGTCGTTTGCCGCTGCGTTTGCCGCTGCGTTTGCCGCTGCGTTTGCCGCTGCGTTTGCCGCTTTGCCTCCTCGACCTTGGCCTCGTACTCGTCCCTTCGCTCCTGCCTGGCATGGCTCTGAAGTACTCCGCCGCAAGGCTTCTTCTGCTCAATACCCGCTCCACCCCATCATGCATCTCTGCCATCAAATCAAATGGACTCCTCCGACGACCCAGGTACATTCACCGTGGCTCCGGTCGCAAGTTTGTTTATTTGCAATCAGGTCACTCCATCCCCGTCCTCTGGTCGGCTCAGCGCACTCTCACTCTTCGTCCCAGCGCACCTGGTCACAGCAACCCACACGATCGCACCTCTTGCCTACGAACCCTGGCTAAATCACCTGAATTCATCCCTGCTGTTCAAAACAACATCAAGCTCACCCTGTTCAACACCCGGTCCCTCAACAATAAATGCCTCATCCTGAACGAATACATCCTGGATAACAAACTGGACTTTCTCTGTCTCACCGAAACCTGGCAACAACCTCTGGACTACTACACACTCAACCTCACCACACCCAATGGATATTCCTACGTCAATAAACCACGCTCGGAGGGCCGAGGTGGTGGAATTGCCGTTATCCACCGTCAAGACATCAAGACCAACCTCATCTCCATCTCATCTGCTCCATCATTTGAACACCTGGCTTTAAAACTCTCTGGTCACACGCAGTCAGTCATGGCTGTCGTCTACCGCCCTCCCAAACCACACCCATCATTCCTGTCTGACTTCTCCTACTTTCTGACCCAGCTATGTTCCCTCTCCCCCTCAATCCTCCTCCTTGGTGATTTCAATATCCACATGGACTCCACTGACTCCACAATAACCACTGACTTCACTGATTTACTCACCTGCTTTAACCTCACTCAACATGTCGACTTTCCTACCCATATCCGTGGTCACATTTTGGACCTTGTCTGCTCCACTGGATTAAATTTGCACCATCTCTATGGCTCCGACCTCACCCTCTCTGACCACTTAGCCATCACTCTGACCATCAACATCCCCGCCCCAACACCAAGGCATTATCGCACAATCAACTTCCGTAAGCTAAACGCTCTTTCACCTACCTCATTCTCATCCACCCTCTCTGAAAAAATGTCCACTTCTCCCTTCATTGACCTCCACACCCCTTCCGACCTCACTGACTACTACAACCACACTCTCTCCTCCTGCCTTGACCAGCTTGCGCCTGTAAAAACCAAAACAGTTTCTTTCACCCATTCTGCTCCCTGGTTTACCCCTGAACTCCACCTGATGAAAACTCGTGCTCGCCAACTTGAAAGACTCCGCAATAAAACGGGTCTCACAGTTCACTCCCAAGCCTACAAGGACCACATACAACACTACAAAGATGCCCTCTCCCGCGCCCGCTCTGCCTACTACTCTCAAATTATCCACTCTGGCTCCGGAAACCCAAAAGCACTCTTCTCGACAATAAACAAACTCCTCCGCCCCCTGAACACCACCACCCAGTCATTCACAGTAGACAACTGCATCTCCTTCCTCTCTTTCTTCCAACGCAAAATTGACAACATCTACAACAGCTTGACCACCGCCGCACCCGCTCCCCCTCCAACCACCTGCCCCCCCTTGTCCTGCCATCCCCTGTCTCGGTTCTCCCCAATCTCTCCTACTGACCTCTCTGAACTCCTCATAGGAATGAAAACTGCCACCTGCACTCTTGACCCCATCCCCTCCAGCTTTGTCAAAGCCTCCCTCCCTGCTCTCTCTCCACTTATCATTGCAACAATAAACTCCTCCCTGTCTACAGGCATCGTCCCACCTTCCCTCAAAATTGCTGCTGTTACCCCCATTCTAAAAAAACCTGGTCTAAACCCTGACACCCTAAACAACTTCAGACCCATCTCCAACCTACCCTTTCTGTCAAAAGTTTTGGAACGCGCTGTAGCCACTCAACTCAAACATCATCTCTCTGCCAATAACTTGTATGAAACATTCCAATCCGGATTCCGCTCCAACCACAGTACTGAAACTGCTCTCCTCAAAATCACCAACGACCTTCTCCTCTCCTCTGACGCTGGCAACCTCAACATTCTCGTCCTCCTCGACCTCAGCGCTGCCTTTGACACCATCGATCACACTATCCTCCTCACCCGACTTGAATCCACCTTTAACGTCACCGGCACTGCCCTCTCTTGGATTAAATCATACCTCTCTGACAGATGCCAGTTCATCTCCATCAATAACTGCAAATCCCCCACTGCTCCCCTCCCCCAAGGTGTCCCCCAAGGTTCAGTTCTTGGCCCCCTCCTCTTCATCCTTTACCTGTCCCCGCTCGGTCACTTAATCCGCCGTCATGGTCTCCAATTCCACTGCTTCGCCGATGACATCCAGCTTTTCATCTCCACCAAGTCCGTCTCCACCGACACCCACTCTATCCTGACAAACTGCATCACTGAAATAAAATCCTGGCTTCAAATCAACTTCCTCAAGCTTAACTGTGATAAATCTGAAATAATCATCATTGGCCCAAAAACGCTCACAAAATCCACCCATAACTTTGCCCTCAACATCGACGGTATCCCAGTATCCACCTCCCCTCACATCCGGAATCTTGGCGTCATCTTTGACCAAACCCTTTCCTTCGACAAATACACTAAACAGATCACAAAGTCAGCCTTCTTTCACCTGAAAAACATTGCCCGTCTCCGCTCATCCCTCTCCTCCACGGCTGCAGAAACCCTCATCCACGCCTTCATCACCTCCCGTCTGGACTACTGCAATAGCCTCCTCTATGGTTCACCCTCAAAAATCACCAATAAACTCCAATACATTCAGAACTCCGCTGCCCGTCTACTCACTCATTCCCGGACCCGTGACCACATCACCCCCGTCCTTTACAAGCTTCACTGGCTCCCCATCCCCCAGAGAATCCAGTACAAAATCCTCCTCTTGACATACAAAGCCCTCCATAACCTGGCCCCATCCTACCTGGCTGACCTCCTCTCCAGACACACTCCCACCCGCAACCTCCGCTCTGCTGGTACCAACCTCCTGACCCCCTCCATCCGGACCAAATTCAGATCCTGGGGGGACAGGGCCTTCTCCATCGCTGCTCCCACCCTCTGGAACTCACTACCTCACACCATCAGAGACTCCTCCTCACTCACCACATTCAAAACATCACTAAAGACCCACCTGTTCAACGCTGCATTCAACATTCAACCCACAGCATTTAACCCCTGACTATCTCTTCTCCTTCTCCCTCCTTTTGCTTTAAATATTTCCCTATTGATTCTTGTCTTGTCTTTTTGATTCTTGTCTTATATATATGCCGTATATCGCTGCTGTTTGTTTTCTTGATTCTTGTCTTTTTGCAATTGTTGTTTTCATGTATTGTTATGCATTATGTTTTCCACTCTGTCAAAGCGCCTTTGGGCTTCTGGAAAAGCGCTATACAAAATAAATGAATTATTATTATTATTATTATTATTACCTCCTTCCTATAACCTCCTGATTCGGTCACAAACTCTAAAAGCCACAACAAGGGAGAGGCATCACAATGTGATAGAATCGCCAGCTTGGTGTTGGCTGAATGGTCAAGGTGGTTGGCTTGAGATCTTAGGGTCCTGAATTCGAGCCCCTGTCTTGCCGTTGAATTAACACAAGGAGAGTTGACTCAGCCTGCCGTCCTTCTAAGGTCGGAAAAATTTGTACCAGCTTACTGATAAAGGATATTACATCAGCAGCACAGCCGCGCCCCCATAAAATGATGCAGCCAAGCAGCAACAGGATTCATACGAACCACCACCAGAAAATATAGTTGTTGAAAAGAGTTGTAAGGATTTTCAGATTGTTCTCACCAATCAAACAACACCCGGTGCTGATGGCCTTCACGGTAATAACAATGGATGTGCAAATAATGCTTTAGAATGCGAGAATCTAGCGGTTAATGCAACTTCATTACTCATCAATGAAAATAACCTGAGCTCCTAGCAAAGACAAGAGATGTACCCCCCTTTGCTGCTGGGCAGTCATTATATCAGCGGGAAGAGATTGCTGCTGCACTGCAGGAAGTGAAATTTGAAAACGGCATGGTCTGTCTCTCTGATGTTCAGATGCTCAGACTTTTATTGTTGAACCATTTATTTATTTTTTCCTCTACTATTACCCTGTGTTCATAGCACAAAGTGGGGTTAATCAATTGCCTGTCTAGCAGTCTATTTCTATGATCGAGGAACGAAAGTTCAACTTAATTCTAAGTTGTATATATACACAAAGAATTAAGTTAAGCACCCCTACACAACGAATTAAGGTAAGCACCCCCTAATATATATTATTTGTGTATATGTATACATTGGCATATATTCTAAGGTATGTGAGATCAAATAATGATTGGTATGACATTAGCAATTATCCATTGATGAAATTGAGTGATCAAAGTGAAAAAAAGTGATTGGTTGAGTCAGTGATCCGATCACGTGGGTCCTACACACGTTATTGACGCAAAGATCGCTAGAGGTCTTCTCAGAACAATGACTGTACATTAGAAAACATAAACGTCATCCACACTGTCCGTGATGGACCTATAGCTCCATACTTAAATTGAGGTGAAAATATGCCTAAAATTCCCAAAAATTTTCACCTTAAATTATTCAGAATAAAATATTGAAAACGGCATGATTGTTATGTTTTTATGTGACCATAATATCACTTCTCCAGAAAATATAGCAATATCATGGGTATATTACACTGTTTTGACGACAACAAACTTGTAATGTGCGAGGTTGTAAAAAAACGGGGGGGGGTGCTTAACTTAATTCTTTGTGTATATATTGAACAATGTAGAACATGAATTGGAACTTGAAATGGAACACAAACCTACAGTTTAGCAGTACTTTGGCTCTGAATTTGGCCAATAGTATGGCGGCACGTCCCAATTGCGCATGCGCACACAGGATTAAGGCCATTAATTTTTTTAGTCTGTCTCACTGTCTGACAATCAAACAAAATTGAAAATCATTCCAAACGGGAAACTTTTTGTATTTTCGGATGTCATGAAGGACACAAACAACAGTCACAAGTAACTAACTTAACATGTGAAATAAGGTGGTGTAAAAGATGGCGCATCAGTGGTGGTAAACTTCTGATTCAACGGTTTGTTTTGCTCTTTTCTACATTTTAAAAAACTTTTATTTTATTTCAATTTAATTATATATTTGAATGGCCTTGTTTGATTTTTTGGTTTGTTTGATATTTTATATATATATATATACATATTTATATATATATATATATATATATAGACATATTTATATATATATATATATATATACATATTTATATATATATATATATATATATATATATATATATATATATATATATATATATATATATATATATATATACAGTGAAACCTTGACTTACGAGTGCACCAACTTACGAGTTTTCCGACATACGAGCCGTCGCTCGGTCGATTTTTTGCTTTGTGATGCGAGCCGAGATCTGAGTTACGAGCGAGCGAGCTTGGATATAAAACAAGGATGATATAAAACAAGGACAAAAGGATGATGTGCTTGGATATAAAACACGTAATCGTCGAAAAACATGAGCGAGGTGTGCGTGTTGTCGACTTGGCGAGGCAGTACGATCGTAGTACTTCTACGATATGTACGATTTTGAAGCAGAAGGAGTCGATAAAGGCTATAACGCCAGCCAAGGGCGTTACGATTATTTCAAAGCTCCGGACCTCTGTCCATGAAGAGATGGAGAAGTTGTTGTTTGTGTGGTTGACGGAGAAGGGAGATACCGTGACCGAGAGCATCATCTGTGAGAAGGCCCGAGACATTTACGGGGATTTGGTGCAGCAGACGGCGGGAACATCAACGGACGAGGCATCGGAAGAGTCATTCAAAGCCAGTCGGGGATGGTTTGATAATTTTAAGAAGAGGACCGGCATTCACTCCGTCGTCAGGCATGGTGAGGCAGCAAGCTCGGATGTGAAGGCAGCTGAAGATTTTATTATAACTTTTGCCAAGCTGATAGAAGCCGAACGATACATCCCCCAGCAAATCTTCAACTGTGACGAGACAGGGCTCTTCTGGAAAAAGATGCCGAGGAGGACGTATATAACGGCAGAGGAGAAGAGCATGCCAGGCCACAACTTGTTCAGAGTGCCGGCGATAGCTCGCCTTCTCTTTGTGGAAGACACGGTGAGATCCTTAACATCCAACAACTAATGGGACGCAAACGGGGCGCCCAGTTTAACGGTACACACATTGATGAATCACCCTGCCTGTGAAACACCGACATGACAGGTTATAGCTGGGTCGGGATTCAAACCCAGGCTGGACAGTTTAGAGTCAAGTGTGCGTACCTCCAGTCCAGGCCATCCTGCCAACTTGTATGCTGCATACAGGTGAAATATAAAGCGCGAGATATTTATATATATATATTTCCAAAAAAATTGGTGTGGTTTTTGGGGGGCTGGAACAGATTAATAGCATTTCAATTCATTTTAATGGGGAAATTTAATTTGAGAAACGAGCAAATTGAGTTACGAGCTCAGTCACAGAACGAATTAAACTCGTAAGTCAAGGTTTCACTGTATATATATATATATATATTCTTTATTCTTTATTTTTTTTTCATTTTGTTTCATTATTGTTTTTATTGTTAATTTGTTATTGTTATTATTGTTTATTATTGTTAATATATTTTTATGTTAATTTATTATTGCTTTTTTATTATTATTGTTTTTATTGTTAATTTGTTATTTTTATTATTGTTTATTATTGTTAATATATTTTTATGTTAATTTATTATTGCTTTTTATTATTATTGTTTTTATTGTTCATTTGTTATTGTTATTACTGTTTATTATTGTTAATATATTTATATATTAATTTATTATTTTTATTTTTTATTTTTTTGTATTTGTTGATATATTTTGTTTGATATTTTTATGTTATATATTTGTTTTGTTTGTTTGATATTATATATTTGAACACAAATGGCCTTGTTTGTACTTCCAATAACCTCCAGTTAAGCAGTACTTCGGCAAAATTGTACGCCGTCTCGACCAATCAAATTTGCCGCGTACTCTGAGAGTGGAGTAACAGCAAGATTCAGCCAAAATGGCGAGGTTTGGTGATGTGACGACAGATTTAACGCCTTTCAAAAGATGTGCTTGTTTCAGGCATCTTTTTCTCAAATCTCCAAAATAGTCTGTTTCCCCAAGAAGAGTTGGCAGGAGGTTCAGGTCTGGACTGCTCTGTTTGACCTGTCTGTTGCAATCGCGCCTGCTATTCAAAGTTAATTAACAAGGCTAATACAGATCATTTTTGGAAACGCAAAGGAAGAGTTCAAAAGAATCTTTCCATGTCCTTTTTCTCAAGTCTGGGAAAGGTGTTCGATTAATTCACTCGTTTCGTGTAGCCACTGTCAAATCATGCTGAGCCCGATCTTGATTCCCACAAAGCAATTCCTGACGTCATTCATTAAGGGCTCCAGTTTCACACCGTCGTGTCACAAGTACGTCCATTGCACCACAAGTGCGTCCTTAATTCAATCTGACCCTTGGTATGAGCATGATTAATCAATGTGAGCTCCATCAATTTCATCTTTTATTATCATCTCGTACAAAAATACTTGTTGGATTGTAAAAGATAATTCTCGGGGTTGTAGTTAGTAAATGTATATTGGACGAAGATTCAATTCGGAATCCAGCAAGCCAGTTGCATCCACGCCTGCACATAAAAAAAATAAATTTGTATACAAGATCGAGGCTCATGTAAAAGCTAACATTAATCACAAAAAAACAAACTGACACATAAAACATAAGATAAAGGGAGCGTGAGACAAGATGGGGAGAGAGAGGGAAGCACACAAGTACAACATTAGAGAACAGGGACATCGGGAGATCTGTTGAGGGAGAGGGCTTGGGGGGAGGAGGCATTGGGATGGGAGAGGTTTTGAACATATGGACACTGCAAGGACTTCCAGGAAAGAAGTCGGAATTTAAAAAAAGTGGATCTGGGGTGAAATTAGCGGGGGTAGAAAAGATCAAGGTTTTGGATGGGGGAAGATAAGAGATGGTGGTGAACAGCTGTTTTAAAGACCTGGAGGGAGGAGTGGGATTGAAGAGAGTGAGGGAGTTTGTTCCAGAGGCGGGAGAAAAGAGGAATGAAGGAGTGAAGGTGAATAGAGAGTCTAGATTTTGGCAGTTTAACCATAAGAGGGTTGCAGGCAGATCTTGTGCGACCTGTAGGAATATTTGGGGGACAGAGCACAGACAGAGCAAGGGGAGCAAGGCTGGAGAGAAGTCGGTAGAAGACAGAAAGACCACCAACCTGCCTGCGGTGAGTGAGTGAAAGGCCCTCAGAGATAGCTTCATCGCGGGAGATTCCAATGATTCTGAAAACTTTGGTTTCAACATCATGAAGCCAAGCTAGTTGTGAGGCAGGAGCACCGGCCCATAGGGGAGAGCAGTATTCCATTGAGCTGTGGATGAAAGCCTTATATGTGGTGAGGAGCTCAGGTGTGCCAAGGAAGGACCTTGCACGACAGAGAATGCCCAGTCGGCGACTGGCTTTGCAGGCCAGCTTGGAAATGTGGTTTTCCCAGAATTTTGGAAGGAATTTCCAGTTTGTTGATGGGACTGGGAATAACTTGTGTAGTCTTTACACGGACACCATTAAGTGGATCTCAGCATCCACCGACTAATGTGAGAAGACGAGCCCCGAGCTTAATGCCTATATGACGGACGGCACACACATTGATATAGCAGCTTACCTGTGAAGAACCAACCTGATAGTTATATAGTGGGGTAGAGAATCAAACTCAGACTATGTAGCTTGAAGGAAAGTGTGCTATCTTTGCACCATCCTGTCGGACATGCCATGTGTAAAAGCGACAAACAAGTGGAAATGACAGCGCAGCTTGCATTTAAGGTAACAGGACCAGCAATTTCGTTTTCAGTGCTGCCACAAACAGCTTTTATGGATGGAAGCTCAGCTGGAATTCGATGCAGCCTTTGTGTCACCATGGCAACAGCTAAAACCCTTCTCTCTGATTACTTCATTCCTGGTAAAGTCAAGGTGAGCTCATGTTATAACTTGCGTATATTCTGCGCTATAGTAATCTAGATCCTAACTGTAAACCTAATCCTGATCTGGATTGAGGGGAAGCAGGGGGGGGGGGGGGGGGCGAGAGAGGGGGTATTATTGGCTAGCTCAGACTATTTATAAAACTAGTAGGCCCATTGGTCCATTCAGTCTTCATGGCCTTGTAGCATCCCTACCTGCTGTGGTGCTTGAGTATTAGCTTGCCTTTCACCAATCCCAAATGTGCTTGGGTCAGGGTTTGGGGGAAGGGGTGGGGGGAGGGGAATTATGCGTTCGTTATTATTATTGCCAAATGATACTATCAATTCGATTATTGGTGAAGATCCAAATACGGATCTAGATACGAGATCATTAAATTTTTAAGTGATTCTTCGCCATTGAGTGATAGGGCCAAAAACGAAATGTGGTATGATGTTTCAAAAAGTTGTGAATGGATTATGTCAAAACTTGGTGGATGAGTTGGGTAGGTGACAAGAACAAGCTGATTTCGATTTTGGTTCAGGTCCGAATCCAGATCCGGTCTATCATTAGGATACAAAACAAACTGTTTAGCCTGGCAGAGGTGTGCGCTCTACCGAATGCCGTTCTAGTTATTGTTGTTAATATTGTTAGTGCCGGTATTAATTAATATATGCTTTGTTACAATGTTATCATTGTTTTTGTTATTACCCTCGCCAGAAGACAGGGTATTGCATCTGAGTCTGTTTGTCCGCACAGAATAAATATGATTTTCTCTGCAACCTTTGGTCTGATTGACGGAAAATTTTCACCATAGGTGCAACTCCACCTGTATAATTTTTTTATGATAATTATGACGTCATAGGTCACGTGTATCGGCCGCCATCTTGGAAAAATCGAAAAACTTTGCACCTCTATATCTCGGAAAGCGCTGAATAGAAAAAATTGAGACATGGCTCATTGTAAAGAACTCTCCATGTGGAATAATATATGTTAATGATGATGTCATCGTTGCCTCCATTATGATGTCATAATTCAACAAGTACAAAACGACATCCGATCAAGATGAAATTTTTTGAGCATCATCTAGGGATAAATTGATGGAGAAAAAAAACTCGCTGATTTCATCGGTCACGTGGTTCGGCCGCCATATTTGTTTTACTACAAAAGCCTTAAAAACCACTGAAAACACGTCCTGGCGAGGGTCTGCAGTCTCTGATTGCTCCTTCTTGTTTATTTTGTAATTAAAATGCCATGTCATGGAAGGACCTATTAGTAGTAAATTGCCCAATACACCTTAACATGGCGCACATCTAGAAACATTGGAATTCTTCCATATTATTTATAGTTAATTATCAAGTCAAGAGACCATGATCATTTTAGTGTATCACATTCCACATCAGGAAGCTCCAGTAATTATAATCAATAAAAGCTTTTTTTACAATTTTTTTTTTGGGGGATTTTATTATTGGAATGCCATTGCAGGACCTATTAAACTGCTATATACACCTTAAAATGGCGCACGTTAAGAAACATGGAAAAATTTCCAGATTTTCTGGAGTTAATTAGCCTAATCAACTCAGGAGATCATAACAATCATTTCGGTCTATCACATTCCACATCAGAAAGCTCCATTATAAATCCACAAAAAACATGACCCACACACTTCATCAATTTATAGTGGATTTATAGTAGATTAATAGTAGATATCTGGCCTGCCAAATCTGCATTAAGCTAGTCATGCAGAAGGGTTTTGGTTGTTAATAGGTCAATATATTTGATTGCTGACCGGTTGTCTCGCTAGGTGACTGGATCACGACAAAACGGCAGAAAAATCCAATTTCAAGCCTCCTTTAGTTCAAGTCGTTTGATGCATTGCTTACAATTCCAGCTCTGTGGCTCTTGCTCAATAAGATGTGATTTATGAATATCCTCCCCATGCTAACTAAAGACATATTCGGTCCCAAGATTTAGGATGTACTAGCAAAAAAAAAAAAATGGAGGATTATTTACCATGTTATTATTGACCGTAAATACAATATTTGCTGCATTTTTTGAGGGATCTCCAACTTCTTCTGTATTCCACTCTGCTCCTCCAAATTTAATCTGTGTTAAGATCTGTGCTTGTTACTGTACATTGTGTTGTGTATTGCCTTCGTTTCGTTGATTCAAATGCTGACGTTTTTGAGTCATAGGAGAGAGAGAGAGAGAGAGAGAGAGAGAGAGAGAGAGAGAGAGAGAGAGAGAGAGAGAAGAGAGAGAGAGAGAGAGAGAGAGAGAAAAAGAAAAAGAAAAAGAAAAAGAAAAAGAAAGAAAGAAAGAAAGCATTAAGTCTTCACTATGGTTGCCAACATATGGTTGTTTGTCTGTGCTCTATCCTTTTTAAATGCTGAGTGTCAAGCAAGGAAGCAGCATGTACCATAGAGCTTTTGACATATTTAAGAAGAAAAAAAATTTCAAATTGTACAACATTCAAATTCTGAATATTATATTGATACCAGTACCTGCATTTTCAAAGAGCTGGCAGACTTCAGCTGTGTGAGCATTATTGCGATAAGCGTTGTGAATTACTTTCTAATTATAAAGTCCGAATGATATTGACACACAAGTTGAGTCGTCTGATCAAGATCGGGTTAGTTACTTAGACTTTAGGACACCAACAAGAAGATTTATATTTAAAGCTGTACCAAAAATTAACCCAGGAGTGCACCACGACAATGATGGGCCAAAAGGCTGCATTTCCTTGTTTGAGGTCAGTTTATTGATTAATTTTTTTTTGGGGAGAGCCAAGGCTCATGGAAGAGATAGCACACAGAATGGATCAGCACACGACATAACAAAAGGAACAGCAGAAAGAGAAGGGGAAATGCCAACAGCAGGGCCAATGGAGAAAATAGATAGAGACGTACAAACAAGGGATGTAAGAAATGATGAGGGGTAGGGGAGAATGCAAGGGACAAGGGGAGAATGCAGGAGAACAAGATCCAGGGGGTGGACAATATCATAGATTTGGATGGAGGAATATCTGAGATGGTGGTGAACCCACACAGCTTGTGCTGGCATGACGTTTCATATACTGTACACACACACACACACACACACATATACAGTATATATATACATACATACAGTCTCGTGAAAAAGTAAGTACACCCCATGTAAAGTTTTTACTTTTTCAACATATTTCAACATACAGCTATTTGATCTTCATTTCAACAATATTGATAGATAAAGGTGATATAACACAACAAATATCATGGAACATTTACATTTTGGAGTCCATTGTATAATTTAAAAAACATAAATGCAAATTTCGCATGTGGAAAAAGTAAGTACACCCTTGGCTCTAATAGGTGGTATTGCCCCCTTTTGCAGAAACAACCTCAAGTCGGCGTTTCTTATAACTGTCCACCACTCTCTGACATCAACTGGGAGAAATTTTTGCCCACTCCTCCATGCAGAATTCTTTCAGCTGTGCGATGTTTGAGGGGTTTCTTGCATGCACAGCTCGTTTCAAATCCCCCCACAACATCTCGATGGGATTTAGATCCGGGCTTTGACTTGGCCATTCCAGAACCCTCCATTTCTTTCTTTTCAACCATTCCTTGGTGGATTTACTGGTATGTTTAGGGTCATTGTCATGTTGCAAGGTCCACCTTCAGTTGAGCTTCAACTTTCCGACAGATGGCCTCACATTATCCTCAAGCACCCTCTGGTACAATGAAGAATTCATCGTGGATTCTATGATGGTGAGCTGCCCAGGCCCTGATGCAGCAAAGCTGCTCCAAACCATAATATTTCCACCACCATGCTTTACAGTTGGTATCTGGTTCTTGTGGTCAAATGCTGTCTTTGGTTTTTGCCAAACATGTCTTCTGGTACTGTGACCAAATAGCTCTACCTTTGACTCATCTGTCCAGAGCACATTGTTCCAGAAGTGCTGGTCTTTGCCTCGGTGTTCATTGGCAAACTTTAGTCTTGCCCTGATGTTCTTTCTGGACAGCAAAGGTTTCCCCCTGGCACACCTCCCATGTAGATCAAATTTGTGCAGCCTCTTTCTAATGGTAGACTCGTGCACTTTGACTTCAACAGTGGCAAGAGCTACCTGTAGGTCCCGTGATGACATTCTGGGGTTCTTAGAGACTTCTTTCAGCATCATGCGGTCTGCTCTCGGCCTGAACAAGTTGGCAGTTGTTTGGAATCTTCTGAACTTGAAGATGATATTCCGGACAGTCGAATGATTGATTTCAAATTGTTTGGAGATCTTTTTTAAATCCCTTCCCAGACTCATAGGCATCTATAACCTTCTTTCTGAAGGCCTCAGAGAGCTCTTTTGATCTAGGCATGGTTATGCCACACACTTCAACAACAAAGAGCAAACCAAACTAAATGTCTGAGGTTTAAATAAGACAGGTTCCTCCAAGATCCTCTCTAACGATGTTCTAATCAATTGCACCTGAGCTGGTGCACCTGATTCTAATTTTAGGTATTTGAAATTAGTGCTAAATGTAGGGGTGTACTTACTTTTTCCACATGCAAAATTTGCATTTATGTTTATTTAAATTATACAATGGACTACAAAATGTAAATGTTTCATGATATTTGTTATATTATATCACCTTTATCTATCAATATTGTTGAAACTAGGGCATGCCCGTACTATATCTATATCTAAAATTATATCCCCCCCTCTATTTACATGAAATGGTTTGGTCCATGAAATGTTTTGGTCCATTCGCAACGCCAAAGCGAACGGCGAACGCTTTACATGAAATGGTTTGGTCCATGAAATGTTTTGGTCCATTCGCAACGCCAAAGCGAACGGCGAACGGCTTGCGAGTACAGTGACAATCCCCCCGGGGTTTTAATTAGTTTTAAAACATCGTTTAACGCCAACATAGCGCCAACATAGTTTGCCGACGGGAAATAAATGAATACGCTCTCAAATGTGCCATCCGAGGCAGAGTGTGTTCGCCACGTTCGGCACACGCGATAGCTCGCTGCTCTCTGATTGGTTGAATCGTTTTTTGGACATAGCTCGGTAAGTAATTGTCCGATTAATATGAAACCTTGAAAAGGCACATCCTCGGGTCCCCAGCAATATACCTGGCAAGTTTAAAGTATATCGGACCCGTGGTTGTCGAGAAACAGCGGTCACAGACAAACAAACAAACGTACAAACGTACAAACAAACAAACACACAGAGATTACTGGAATTATAGATAGATGAAGATCAAATAGATGTATGTTGAAATATGTTGAAAAAGTCAAAACTTTACATGGGGTGTACTTACTTTTTCACGTGAATGTATATACTGCCCTACTTTGACACAAGGAAGCAACTGTCATTTTTGTCGAAATTGAGTTATCACTTGTTCTAAGGTATTTGAGGTATGCTCTACACGTTCGTACACAAAATAACGTAACACAACCCTCCATTTCTGAGATATTAACATGTCAAAAGGAAGCAAGTACAGAAATATTGTCATAAAACTTTGACAAAAGGAAGCAACTGAGCAGGTCTTAGTTAGCCAATCATATATCAGCATATAAATGGCAGATTGAGGGAGTTAACCAATCAGAGAGCTCCTATTATCCAGCTTGGCTTTCTCATGGTTTTTGCTCTGTGTTGTGCTTGTGCAACTGGTTGTGAAACCGCCCGAAAATGCTGAAATTCTCTGATGTTTTCGCCCATTTGAGAGATATGTAAGTACCTGACTGTTCAATATGCTATTAGGCATTCAATTTTTAGACTCTTTTGAGTGAAACTCACGTTAACTAGTGTTTATTGTCTATTTACTAGACGTTTATATCCTGTGTTGTTTGTGCGCAGTTTCTGTGTAGTCCCATATACACATTGTTGTGTACAGTGTACAGAATGCAGTACACGTATCTAATGTTTAGCGTTAGTCTTTTTTTTTTTTTCTTTTTTTTTTTGTATACATGATCGAGGCTCGTGAAAGAGCGAACATTAATCACACTGAAAGACAAACCGACACATAAAACATATAACATCGGGAGCGGTAGACAAGATGAGGAGAGAGGGGGAAGGACACAAACACAACATTTGAGAGCAGGGACCGAGAGACATGGAGACATCGAGAGATCTGTGGGAGGGAGAGGGCTTTTGGGGGGGAGGCATGGGTAGGGGGGGTGGGAGAGGTATAAAACATATGGACACTGCCAGGACTTCCAGGAAAGAAGTTGGAATTTCAAACAAGGTGGATCTGGGGTGAATTAGCGGGGGTAGAAAAGATCAAGGTTTTGGATGGGGGAAGATAAGAGATGGTGGTGAACAGCTGTTTTAAAGACCTGGAGGGAGGAGTGGGATTGAAGGGAGTGTGGGAGTTTGTTCCAGAGGCGGGAGAAAAGAGGAATGAAAGAGTGAAGGTGAGCAGAGAGCCGAGATTTCGGCAGTTTAGCCATCAGAGGGTTGCTGGCAGATCTTGTGCGACCTGTAGGAATATTTGGGGGACAGAGCACAGAGAGAGCTGGGGGAGCAAGGCCGGAGAGGAGTCGGTAGAAGACAGAAAGACCACCTACCTGCCTGCGGTGAGTGAGTGAAAGGCCCTCAGAGTTAGCTTCATCGCGGGAGATTCCAATGATTCTGAAAGCTTTGGTTTCAACAGCGTGAAGCCGAGCTAGGTGTGAGGCAGGAGCACCGGCCCATCGGGGAGAACAGTATTCCATTGAGCTGCGGATGAAAGCCTTGTATGTGGTGAGGAGCTCAGGTGTGCCTAGGAAGGACTTTGCACGATGGAGGATGCCCAGTCGGCGACTGGCTTTGGAGGCCAGCTTGGAAATGTGGTTTTGAAGCAAGTTTTTGAAAGCAATGACTAAATGTAGAGTTAAAATAAGAATGATATGTGTGTAAATGAATGAATGTAATGTAAAATGTAAAAATGATTGTGAATGTAAAAATATTCTCTATATAAGAGAATGTGTGTGTGTGTGGGGGGGAGGGGGGGGGGGTGGGAGAGCGAGAGAAACAGAAAGAATGGCAAAATACCCAATTTGAATTTATAAAGATATTTTGAAACTTGTGTAAAAACGCTAAATAATGCAACATGCAAAAATATTGTAGTACCCCTCCTCCAATCACCCCCTTCCCACCCTGTCACTCCTTCATGTGTAAACAAATTTGGATTGTTAATAAATACACACAAAACCAATAAATATATGTCTAGCACAGTTTCATACCAGAGTGATCAGAAAATTTGAAAAGTTGCTTCCTTTTGTCAAAGTATTAGGCCTGGAACTATTACCATAATACTTTGACAAAAGGAAGCAAGTGACATAATTCACACAAAAATATGAATTCATATCTCCAACCATGGTTGCCTAAAAAGTCTTCTTTGAGTACAGTTTGAAAAACTTTATACCCAGGAAGTAAGAAACTCTGCCAAAGAGAGCAGAAAGAAAAACACATTTGCCTCATTTACAAGAAAACTCCTTTCAGGCAGTTGCTTCCTTTTGTCAAAGTAGGGCAGTATATATATATATATATGTATATATATATATATATATACATATATATATATATATATATATATATATATATATATATATATATATATATATATATGTATATATATATATATATATATATATACAGTGGTACCTCGGCTTACGAGTTTAATCCGTTCCGTGACGGAGCTCGTAAGCCAAATCGCTCGTAAGTCAAAGCAAATTTTCCCATTCAAATGCATTGAAATGCTATTAATCCGTTCCAGCCTCAAAAAAAAAACACCAATTTTTTTTGTTAGGTGCTTTTAAATAACAAAAATGTACTTTATAAATAACAAATAATGTATAAACAAGCACGACCTCGTATATACTGTACATAATACAAGAGAATGTAAAGAAATAAACTGGTTTTATTAAGCAGAGGAGAAGAGCATGCCAGGTGAGGTGTGCGTGTTGTCGACTTGGCGAGGCAGTACGATCGTACTCCTTCTACGATATGTACGATTTTGAAGCAGAAGGAGTCCATAAAGGCTATAACGCCAGCCAAGGGCGTTACGATTATTTCAAAGCTCCGGACCTCTATCCATGAAGATATGGAGAAGTTGTTGTTTGTGTGGTTGAAGGAGAAGCAGCTCGCAGGAGATACCGTGACCGAGAGCATCATGTGTTTGAAAAGATTGAAACTCGGATATCGAGCACGGACCACGAGGTGTTTTTTCTTTTTTCTTAATCTCGGTTTCAGTGAACTTTTGCTCTGTGCTCACGTGTACTGTACCTGTACCTGTAATGGTACGTCAGAGGATGGCACCTGTTGTCATCATATTAAGTGCAAGATGTTCTGCATCGTAAGTTGGTACACCGTGGTCTTTCGGCGGTGTTTAAGCCGGCCGTCTTGGCTTCTGTCACCATTGGCATTGAGTCTTTCGATGTAGGTAGGTCGTTGTGTGCCGGTGCCTTGGCCGAATTCCTTCATTGCTGCATTGTTAGCTCACCTGGTTTTTTATACCACATCTTTGGTTATCGGACCAGCGAATGACGTCATCTCCTCCAAAGTATGGCTTATTCTCACTTGTCTTGGACGATCTTCTACTTCTAGCCTTCCACCGTGCATTTGGTGTCCACTGTACTTACTGTACAGTGCCTGGTAAAATTGATGTAATGGGTTTTTGACCGTCAACGCCATGAACCGTCATGAACCGTCATGAACCGTCATGAACCGTCAACCGCCATGAACCGCCATGAACCGTCAACGCCATGAACCGCTAACACTCAAAAGCCCATTTATCGCGCCTTATAAAGCAAAACGCAAACCGAAAGCCATGCCTCTCAAGCGAGGCGTGCTTCCGTGGTCACGTGATCCACAGGTGTAGCTCATTATACCCGCACGCGCGACACGCTTTGGCGGTCACGTGACCAGCCACTCTGGAGGCGGGGATCCCCGCCGATGACGTCACCGGCTGGAGCAAGGAGATTCCTCGCTCATGTATTTCGACGATTGCGTGTTTTATATCCAAGCAGAGATGCTTTCACGGCAAGATAACCGCGTGACCGGAACCGGAAGCCACAACCGGAAAATTCAAAAAAATAAATTTTTTGAGCTCGTACATCGGATCTCGGCTCGTATCCCAAAGCAACAAACCGCCCGAGCGACGGCTCGTATCCCGAAAAACTCGTACGTTGGGGCACTCGTAAGCCGAGGTACCACTGTATATATATATATATATATATATATATATATATATATATATATATATATATATATATATATATATATGTATATATATATATATAATCTCCAACCATGGTTGCCTTTATATATATATATATATACATACAGACTTGGCATTTAATATGGAATTTTTTTTTTTTCTTGACTTGGGTTTACTTTCTTAACTCAGTATATCAATCTGGTGACTTTATTTTACACTTTGGTGATTTATTTGTTAAAAGAACCATGTCACTGATTGTCTGTCACAGCAAGAAGTCAACAACAGGATTATATCACAGGTGGCGTGGCAAAATGTACAGACAGGTGCATTTGATGATTGGCTTCACAGTCGGGTATACAAGGGTTGTTGCGTTCTGTATTAGTGGAAAACAACTGCTGCACGTCTCCAAAAGTTATTGCCGCTTCCTCTGGAGATGGTCCGTCAACTCGACAATGCTGTTTGTCATGGAGTGGTGGCTTTACGAAATTACGGCATGAAACAGCGTGCTATTGCTCGGCAGTATGGCATCACTCAAGGTCAGGTGTCAAAGAGCCTGAAACGAAATGCTCAGAGGAGTGTCCCTACTCCAATACCGAGGCCAGGACATCCCCGCAGAACCACAAGGAGGGATGATCGCCAGCTGCACCAGGTTAGTCCGCAATGGCCGTACCAAGTCAGCTAATCGGCTTAGGGCTGAGTGGCAGCAACTGACAAATGTGCCTGTATCCAGAAGGCTAGTCAACCAACGACTGGTTCAAGCAGGCTATCGTGCCAGGCGTCCCCTGAGAAAGCCACGCCTGACCAGACAACACCGCCAGCGCCGATTGCAGTGGGCCAGAGAGCACCGTCAATGGAATCTTCAGTGACGTCACTGGAACTGGAATCACGTGATCTTCAGTGATGAGTCTAGATTTCTGGTCTATCGTCAAGATGGCCACGTCCGAGTGCGCAGACAAGTGCATGAAGCATACAACAAAGATTGTATAGTGCCAAGAGTCCAAGCTGGAGGTGGTGGGGTGACCGTTTGGGCTGCTTTTCATGCAGGGGGCAAAACTGACCTGGTTGTTCTGAATGGAAACCTGAACCAGTTCAAGTACAGTGCCATTCTGGAAGAAACATTGCTTCCATTTGCTCGTGCAGCCTTTCGAGGAAACTTTTTCTTCCAAGATGACAATGCACGGCCTCATCGTGCTCGCATGATCCAACACTTTCTTGCTGACTGTGGTGTAGAGCATATGGAGTGGCCTGCCATGTCCCCGGATATGAATCCGAGAGAGAACTTGTGGGCAGAATTAATGCGTCAAATCGACCACTTGGACCAGCAGCCGACCTCTGTGCGTGAATTGCAGCAGGCTATTGTCACTGCATGGCAAGCGATTCCTGTCCAAACCTTGGCAAATCTCGTGAACAGCATGCCTCAACGTGTACGTGCTCTCCTGAATGCTCGTGGGGGTTACACGAAGTACTGAACTGTAATTTTACTGTCCATAATCCCAGTCGTAATTTAACTTTTGTTTTTGTTAAAAAAATTTTTGGCTAATGTGCAAAATATAGAGATACTTCTGGAAAACGCACAGTACGTGAAGATACGTTTAACACAGTACTGTCCGTGAATTGAGTTCAATATCAGTTTACATGACTTTCAAGGATCAATTTATTTGTTTCGAAATGTCAAATGTGGTTTTGTTTCTTTTAAAGGTCACATTAACAAAATCTAGAATAATTTCAACATAATTCCAATGAACTTTTGGTTCTAAGACATTTTGAAAAGTAAGTTCACCCCAACAAAAAAAATATTCCATATTAAATGCAAAGTCTGTATATGTGTGTGTGTATATATATACACAAATATATCTATATGTATATATATATATATATACTCATATATGTATATATTTGTTCAAATTTGTGACCAAGTTCAAAACACACCTGGTCACAAGTGTGCTGCACTGACCGGGTCCTCAGTCAAGGTCCTCAGCATCATCCCGTTTCGGCCCTTCAACCTCGATAGTCAGCTAAGGTGGGCCAGCAGGGGCACATACACATCCACATGCAGCAACTACACCTGGATGCGTACATACCCCCACCCCCAGCCAGTGCGTAAATTTCAATAAAAACTGGAAAATTTGAGGTGTTCTAAAACTTTTGACCGATAGTGTGTATATATATATATATATATATATATATATATATATATATATATATATATATATATATATATATATATATATATATATATATAAAAATATACATATATTAGGGTGGTCCTCAAATGTAAACATTAACTTTTCTAAAGTGCTTTTCCATTTTTTTATTACACCTGTAGAGAGAACAAATTGGGTAAAATTTCATTTCATTTTGAAAACTTTTACCACTGTCACATGGCCCCTGCTAATCTGCTAATCAGCACTATACAGAAATTATTTCGGTTTGTTTCAGTTATGATGGCGAGTGCAAGTACTTCACTAAGAGCAACCAGAAAAAAGAACCATGTGTGGCTGATAGGCTGCCATATTGAAAAACTACCAGAAACTCGGCTCCCATCTTGGCAAGAGATTCTGCAGCGATACTTTAAGCTATATCATGCTGGGAAATTGGACATAAGCAGTGCCGCAACAACTGTTGTTCGTGAGACATTATGCATCTGGGAGAAAGCACGGATCCCCACTGCAGATGAGCGGAATATCATTGCAAAACTAGAGAGAAAAGTAGAACAATACAGATCCATCCTGAAAGGAAAGAGCGGGCGATCTGTCCCTCAGATAAAGAAAGAAGAGCAGTTTCAAACCGGTCTACGTGACTTATTTGACATTGCTCATGTTGATGTCCTTGGTCTGATCAAAATACCAGAGGACCATGAATTCCTTAAGGCACAACGGGAGCCAGGTCGACGGGGCTTTATGGTTGGTGTTAACAAGGTGCTAGCAGGAAAAGAGGAGCGGACACATCAACGCGACAAGGTGTTGACTGAAAGAGAGCAGCATGAAAAAGAGAAGCAAGCAGCCTGAGAGGAGACACTTGAGCTAGCATCATCAACAGACAGCAGTGCTGAAGCCAGTGATCATGACGACTCTGCTGTTCTATCTGCTTCAAAGAGGCAGAGCCGAAAGCGTGCAAGTAGCATTGTTACACCGGACCTAACAGCAGCTCTCGACCGCACCAAGGTTAGCGATCGATCAGCTGTTCACATCTTGTCAGCAGACTATGATAGGAAAGTTCATAAAGCTACATCAAAGTTGTTCATATAAAGGTATTGAACCAAAATTACACCCAGGAGAAATCAGATAGTCTCTGCTCTGGGACACGACCCTTCAGAGTTGGCCATCAACCGCACATCGATCAGGAAATCCAGGCGGATCCAACGGAAGACAATTGCAGGTGACATCCAGGCATCCTATGCTCCAAACACAAGTCTGGTGGTTCATTGGGATGGCAAGCTCCTTCCAGACGATGGGACTAAAAAAGTTGATCGCCTTCCTGTCATTGTCAGTGACCCACAAGGAACTGGAAAGCTTCTGGGTGCGCCAAAGCTGCCAGCAGGAACTGGACTAGCAACAGCTGCTGCTGTTATGCAATGCCTCGAAGAATGGCATTTGCAAGACATGGTGGCAGGTATGAGCTTTGACACGACAGCCAGCAACACTGGTTCAGCACTTGGTGCATGCACTATTTTGCAGCAAAAGCTTGGACGACCACTATTACATTTTGCATGCCGGCATCACATTCTGGAACTAGTGGTAGAGGCAGCAATGGCAGCATTCAAATCATTTCTTGGTCCATCAAAAGGACCTGAGATAGCCGTCTTCAAGCGTTTCCAGTCAAACTGGAATTCCATTGACCAAAGCAAGTTTAAGCCAATGATGCCTGATGACCTGGACTCTGTAGTTTCAGGTGTATTTTTAAGTTGCAAAGAAGATGTTTCATTCTGCATCCAGAAACTGGAATCGGGCCAACTACGAGATGACTACCGTGAACTTCTTGAGTTGACTATTATTCTGTTTGGTGAGCGTCCTCCGAGAGGATTCAGGTTCATGCAGCCAGGAGCCATGCATCGGGCAAGATGGATGGCCCATGTGATTTATGGAATCAAAATCTACTTGTTCCGTGATCAGTTTCGACTGACCCCAAAGGAACTCACTGGCATAAAGCGTTTTACAGCATTTGTTGGAGCAGTGTATACCAAAGCCTGGTTCAGCGCTCCATCTGCTATTGGTGCTCCCGCTGGAGACCGAGCTCTCTTAAAAGCACTCATTTTCTATCCTGATTCAGTGATTGCCGAAGCCACCAGCAAAAAGCTTTCCAATCACTTGTGGTACCTCAGCGAAGAACTGGCAGGACTTGCTCTGTTTGACGATGGTGTTGAGCTTGATGTCAAGCGAATGATAGTAGCTGCTCTTAAAGAAGAATGCCAAGAGAATCCTCAACCACGGGTACATGTGGATCTTACAGCAAAAGAAGCCATCTCTGCCAAGACTGTTGCAGATTTTGTTACTTCTGCCTCACTGCGAATTTTTACTGCATTCAAAGTCAATACTGACTTCCTAGAAAAGGACCCTGGTGAGTGGGCCGATGACCCATCATTTCAGTCATCACAGCAAGTCATGCGCGGTATTGCCACTGTCAACGACTTTGCAGAACGTGGTGCAGCATTAATACAGGACTACAATCAAGTCTTGACAAAGGATGAACAGCAGCGCCAGTACCTGTTGCAAGTTGTTGAGTGGCATCGCCATCAGTTCCCCGACGCAAAGAAGATAAGGAGGAAATAATTTACCACAGAACTTATTAATGAGGAATCAATGGTCTGGAGGACTCTTACTCTGTGTGTTTATGATGATTGTCATACATTCTTACTGATTTGGGATTACATCTGAGTGTTAGTTTATTAAAAACAATTTTGTGTGTCGATACTGAAACATTGTAATTTTCAACCCATGTGTGACAGTAGTAAATAAGGTCGTATAGAAACCATCTTTGGCACATTTCATTTTTTCACAATAAGGAACAATTTTAGCAACAAGCACCTGAAAAAAGTCCAATTTTATTTTTTGGTGTACATTTGAGGACCACCCTAATATATATATATATATATATATATATATATATATATATATATATATATATATATATATATATATATATATATATATATATATATATATATTGTTGCGGATATGAGGATGGCATTTTTTTGATTGTGTGTATTGGATTGTGGTAAACTGCTGTGTACCATTGGTTGGATATGGCCCCTCTTGCCTCCAGAGTTGTATAAAGGTAAAAAGGGCGTCTCGGTAATTAGTCCATTCGCATACACGTCAGCCAATCATAGAATGCCCCTGTTCGATAGCTTATATCTTATTATGTGTCTTAGGGTAAGGCTGTGTCTCCCATTAACTTAAATACTCCATTGTACCAAGTGAAATAAGAATAGGTCCCCTTTCATTTTATTTCGATGGCCAACTGCATTTTGGGCGGTTTTTCTTCAACCACCATTTGCCACGAGGCAGGGTTGGGGAAGAAAGGCGGGTCCCCACCTCGTCAGAGAGGGGAGGAGTGAGCCAGCCCCACTCGACCAACCATGAACAAGGGGTTTGGCTTGAGAGGGCGGAGGAAGAGCGTTTGGGGGAGGTTCGCAAAGGTTGAGGGGCGGGGCCTATATAACCCGCCGGCGGGGCGTTCCCGGAGCAGTTGAGTCCAAGAGATGAGCTTTGAAGGAGTTGAGACAAGGAGGGAGGAGACAAGAGCTGGGTCGTCAGAGAGCTGCGCTTTTACTGAGTCCAAAGAAAGAGCTGGATCGTCAGAGAGTTGCGCTTTTACTGAGTCCAAAGAAAGAGCTGGATCGTCAGAGAGTTGCGCTTTTACTGAGTCCAAAGAAAGAGCTGGATCGTCAGAGAGTTGCGCTTTTACTGAGTCCAAAGAAAGAGCTGGATCGTCAGAGAGTTGCGCTTTTACTGAGTCCAAAGAAAGAGCTGGGTCGCCAGAGCAGATGCGCTTTTACTGAGACAAGCAGCTCCGACCCGTGACTCCGCGCACACGACAGGCTCGGTGGCATCAGCGGCCGTCGAGGTCCAGCCCGACGTCCCGTGCGGGATCAAGCTCCAGCCAGCTCCGTGCCGTCCTCCCCCTCCAGCCACACACCTCCTTCCAGCAATCCACTCTGCAATTCCCCGCATGAGTCAGTGTCTTTGTTTGTTCTATCCTGGGTAGGTAATTAAGCTTGTATAAGGAATTCACTGTGTCACCTGCATCTCATGTCCCTGTAAATAATCGTGACTGCTCCTTTTTGCTTGTGTGGGTAAATAATAAATCCCATTACTCTTCTGTACGTCTTCTTCCTCTTTGCATTCGGTCGCTTTAGAATTTTCCCGATTGAGTAGCTGTGACGCGATACGGCCAACGTTTGGGTTGAATCGGGTTTTAGTCAGGGAATAACTGTTCGGTCGCGGAGCCTCCGCTCGGCAAATATAACATCTAATCCGCGGTCCGTAACAAATTGGTGTCGGGGAGTGAGATACGAGGCCCGAAGCGCGCTTAACGCGCTCAAAATTACAAGCTGCTGGAAATTGTGTTGTTTTTAAAGGAAAACCCGAATTTTGAAATCGCGCCATGGCTGGTCAAGGTGACGGGATGTCGGTGGGAGAGATAGACGGGGTGGAATCGACCCAGGACCTCGGGGAAATGTATGAGGATGAAAGAGAGGAGGAGAACATTGGCAATGTGGTTGAGGAGGTATCAGGTGCACAAAATGGTGCTCTCGCGCACGTGGTATCAGACGCACAAAGTGGCAGCTCGCACGAGCGCGGGGTAGCCGCGCCCGCTGCGCAAATAGCGGGAATTGATGTGCGGGACCTCATGGCGCAGATTAATGCAGCCATACTAATGGCAAATATGGGGCTAGAAGCAAAAATGGATGCTCAGGGTGAGCGAATGGGACAAATGGGGAACCGGATGGATGCTCAGAGTGAGCAATTGGGGGTAATGAGGGACGAAGCGAGGGGTACCGGTGAGGGGTTAGACAATAATTTTAAGGGATTAGACAAGAAATTTGGGAAGTTAGACGACAAATTTGAGGGGTTAGACAACGGGATAAAAGAGGTGAAAAATGGGTTAATGGGGTTAGAAAATAGGATGGAAGACAAATTGCGGGAAATAGGGGAGCAATCCACCCGGGAAATCGAACAGATGGGGAACCAGATGGAGGAGATGAAAGAGGAGATACGACGAGGTGTGAGTGAGGAGGTCTCGGGGGTACGCGAGGAGGTAAAGCGAGGTGAAAAGCGTATAGAGAAAGAGGTGAGAAATGGAACGGCAAAGTTACAAGGGGGCATAGAGGACCTGACGGAGGAGGTGGAACAGCTAACGGAGGGACAGACGGAGTTAGTGGAGCAGGTTCAAAGGAACACTGCGGTACTAGGAGGGTTAAAGGCGACACAAAAAGAAATTAAAAATGACTTAATAGCGACACAGAGGCAATGTCAGATGGTACGTGAGGGACTGACAATGAGGTTGGACGAGGTGACAGAGGTAATGGAGACAAAGGACCGAGAGGTAAGGACGCACATAGAGACGGTCAAGATAGCCTTAGAGGACGAACTTGAGGAGACGCACCGGGAAATAAAAGAGGTGAAGCAAAAATTAGAGGAAGTGGAAGAAGAGGTGAGTGAAATTAAGAAGGGACGGACAGAAGCTAAGAGGGAGATAAAGGAGGAGGTGATGGAATATGTGCAAGGTCGGTGCTCAACTCATAATGGTGTGCTCACTAACCAAATAAAGAGTTTGCAGGTGGCGAAGGAGGTGCGGAGACGAGGTGCCAAGGTGAGTGGCGATATACGTGGAAATGTACATGATGTGAGGGGAGCTTCAGTCGGCTTGGGGGTTGATGTGGACCCGGGTGTTCGTGAGAGGCCGTTGGTGAAGTGTGCGACAGGTACGGTGTGCGAAAAAAGAGGTGTGCGAGAATGTCCGACCATGGGGTGTGTGAGGAAAAAGTGCGCGCCGAGGAGTGAGTGTGCTGTCGAGAGTGAGTCGGTCGTAGCGCGTGTGCGAGGGAGCACATGGAAGCGCGTAGTGGGGAGTGTTACAGAGGATGTAACGGAAGCATGCACGCCTGTGGTGAGTGTTACGGAGGAAGTAACGAAAGAGTGTGCGCAAGAGGATGCGCGGGAAAGGTGTGTAACGGACGGGTGCATGGGGAAAGAGTGCGCTGTCAAGAGTGAGGGAGAATGCATGCCTGTGGGGAGTGTTACAGAGGGTGTAACGGGAGAGTGTGCGCAAGAGTGTGCGCGAGAAAGGTGTGTAACGGACGGGTGCATGAGGAAAGAGTGCGCTGTCGAGAGTAAGGGTGAGTGCGCTGTCAAGAGTGTAGGTGAGAGTAGTGAGAGTGACACGGAGCGTGAGTTGGTTGTGACAGGTGAGCGAGGATGCACACCTGGAATGGTAGAGCGTTTGTGGGAATGCACACTTGAGTTGGTAGTGAGGCACGTGGTTGGGTGTGCAAGTGAGAGCACACCTGTGATTGTCACAGAGGAGGTGACCGAGAAGGGGGCGCGAAGAGGTGTGTTGGTGAGGTGTGCGAGCGACGAGTGTGTGCCAAGGTGTTCGGTGGTCAGGTGTGTGACCAAGTCTGTGAGCGAAAGAACGAATGCAATGACGAAGTATGCGGGGTGTACGGGCGGCGTTGGAACACCGAGCTCAGTGAGGGTGAAAGGGGTAGCGTATGCGTGTAAGCATGCAGGTGAGGCATCGACGGTAACCGGGGTAGCGGTTAGAACGACATTTAACCGAATCGGGCCCTCGGTGCGCGTCGGGCAGCTTCGCGTGCCGCGAGGACCAGCGGGGATCCGAACCACGGCGGGTTCGAAAGGACCGCCGTACGTGATCCACGCTGGGCCGCGTTTGGAACGGCCGCGTCCGTGCTCCGCTAGGCGGAACGGGCAGCCCGACAGGAAGGGTCGTCATGGCGACCCCTTTTTGTTGAGGCGCTCTGGCAGGTCGAGATCGGGCAATTGGATGGCTCCGTGCCGAGGGGGTGCGTGGGATCTCGGCCCAGGTAAGCGTCCTTCCCTGCACCGAGTGTCGGACGTATCCAGCCGCCGGCACCAAACAACCCGCATTCATTGCTCGGCTTTACGAAGCCGGGCTGTGGAAGTGAATTGGCGCACCGAGAGGCACTAGTGAGAAGACTGATGATGATAATAGTGATAGTGGTTTTGATCCGAAATTTAGAAAAGTGAATAGAATTGGCAGTAATTGGCAAATTTTTGATTGGTTGGAATTTGGTGTGCAAAATTGATAGTAAGAGATGCCCCATGTGATGGGATGGCCAATCCACCATCCCTCACAGCGGGGGGGCAAAGGAGCACTAGTTTATGGGGTTGATGGCAGTGAAAACTAGCCCGGGAGGGTTGGGATATATCGTGTGTAGGGATCTAGAGAGATGACCTTAGGTGACGTTAAGATTAGTTAGTGACAATGACACCTGTAGTGGGGACGCAGGTAGATTAGAGTGGATGATAATGACGTGGGAGCGCAATAGCTTAAAGGGGCGACTGGGAAGCGCAAGTTTCAGAGGGGAGTAGTTAGATGAGATGATGCCGTGTGTTTGAGAATTGAACAGGTGTGATTGCACAGGTGTGCAACTGAACAGGTGTGTGGAGCAGTGTATGAGGGAGTAGTGGTGAGGCGTGTGGTGTTGACCAAATGGTCCAGGAAGGAAGGAGGGTGCAGGTGGCACCAGGTGTGAGTGCACAGGTGTGCAACAACAGGTGTATGGAAAATGGTTGTGTGGAAGACATGGAGTGTGGAATAAATGGAGTATTGGAATGGATGGTCGTGGAGTGAGTATGGTGGAAACAATGGAGTGGAGTGGATGGTGCGGAGGTGTGAATGGGGGAAGAGTGGACCCCCATCACGAATACCCGGGGCGGGTAGTGTAAGTGTTAGGTAGAGGGTATAGGTAAATTGTGGTTGGATATTGGCATCTGTGGTGCGGGTGGAAGAATGATGTTTGGATGGGTGCATTAGTGTTGTGGAAATGGCTGGGCGTGTAGCCTGTTAGTGTGTGTAGTTGGTTTGGGCACTCCACCACTGTGAGGATGTCGGCCAGGTGAGGCCGCAGGTGGGCTCTGGGAGCCGGTAGTAGTTGTGGATGGGGCCCGAGGATCCGGAGGACGGACCCGGGTAGCCCAGTGCCAGAGGACACCGAGTGGGGTGACAGAGCCAGGAGGGGCCTTCCCCAGTTAGATAGGTTAGGGCGAGGAGCTAGGTAAGCTCGGGTGGCAACTACAGTGGTGGAGGTGTGCAGGGGGGTAGACCTGCTGGGAGAGCTACACGTCACAGCCCAGAAATTGTGCAAGGGCACCGGGAGATGAATCGGGGGAGTGAGACCCCAAATTGAGAAGCACCACAGTTTGGTCAATGGGAATTGGTTTTTAGAACCCATAGTGTAAGTTGGCCAATGGATTGGCAGGGAAAGACCCTGGGTAGTGTTACGTGTGTTAAAGTCATTAAGAGGATAGTTAGGATTGGAGTCTCCTCACACCATCTGCATCCACTCACCTGAGGTGACAGGTACTCCACACCATGCCATGTTTTGATTATTTTTTATGTTGCAAATGTTTGGATTGTGAGACGCATCATGACGTGGGTGTGACATTGTGCTTTGATGTTCCATCTCTGCCCCCTTATGAGGATTGATGATGAATTGGGTGATGGCAAATTTTGAAGTTGAGGGATTGTGGAGACGAATTTGGTATAAGGGAAATATGGGGAAGACGTGACGGTAGTGACGAATTTGTAATGTGTAGATTTTGTACATATGGGGTAATGGCAAGGGTAGTGTAGGTGACAGGGGGGTGACGTACGGTAGGGACGAGCTTTCTCACTTCGCCCTCCGTACGCATTTCGCCTTGCATTGCCTTATTGATGTGTACCCTTGTGACCTTACCCCTCGCTCATTTGTCTTCCCCCTTTTGTCTCCCACATGACCTGTGCGCCATTGGGCGCCGAGGGGAGCGTGCGTGAGTCGGCCATTGTGCGCCCGAAATTCCCAGAACCAGCTGTCTGCATCGATGCACCACATGATGGACCACATGTCTGTGGCCGAGCACCACTTATGGACCCCATGGGTTGGGGCATGGCCCCTCTGCTGGAACCGGCCATGAGGGCCCGAAATATTGCTGGCGGACCTTGGCCACAGGGCACCGATGCCCCACAGGTGAACCACACGTAGTCGGCCCTGTGGGCCATAAATAAAAATAAATAAAAGGGACACGTTGGGTGCAAGTTTTAATACAAATAGGCCGCCAGCAAAGGAAAATGACAACAACTGGAAGAAAGTAAATAGCCAGCAGAGGGAGCCGAAGAGCAAGAGATCACCTGCAGGGTTAGGGGTTGTTGATTTATTTTTATTATTGAACATTCATGAACACTGATGAACAATGGTGACTGCACCGATTGGTGCTTGGGGGTGTATTGGTGCGTTTTTAGGTGCTTTCATGGTGCATTGATGCAGAGCAGACTGTCTCCCCCCCCCCCAGAAAGAACAATCACAGGTCCTGGGTTAGTCTTGTAAATAAAAGTAGTGTCAATTGTAAATAATGCTCCCCACCGTCAATGTATAGTTTGAAGACCATTCCGCAATTTGGTTAACTATGGGTGTAAGTCTGTTAGGCAGGGTGCAATGGAGCAGCGGGACACATTTATTTATGTTTTAAAACTGTCGCACTCAGGGTCAGGTTAAAAGTAGAGGGAACTACACCTACGTGTCACACGAAATTAAAGTTATAGGCCCGGGACGTGCCTAAGAGGAGGAGGGTGCAGTGTTGCGGATATGAGGATGGCATTTTTTTGATTGTGTGTATTGGATTGTGGTAAACTGCTGTGTACCATTGGTTGGATATGGCCCCTCTTGCCTCCAGAGTTGTATAAAGGTAAAAAGGGCGTCTCGGTAATTAGTCCATAAGCATACACGTCAGCCAATCATAGAATGCCCCTGTTCGATAGCTTATATCTTATTATGTGTCTTAGGGTAAGGCTGTGTCTCCCATTAACTTAAATACTCCATTGTACCAAGTGAAATAAGAATAGGTCCCCTTTCATTTCATTTTGATGGCCAACTGCATTTTGGGCGGTTTTTCTTCAACCACCATTGGCCACGAGGCAGGGTTGGGGAAGAAAGGCGGGTCCCCACCTCGTCAGAGAGGGGAGGAGTGAGCCAGCCCCACTCGACCAACCATGAACAAGGGGTTTGGCTTGAGAGGGCGGAGGAAGAGCGTTTGGGGGAGGTTCGCAAAGGTTATGGGGCGGGGCCTATATAACCCGCCGGCGGGGCGTTCCCGGAGCAGTTGAGTCCAAGAGATGAGCTTTGAAGGAGTTGAGACAAGGAGGGAGGAGACAAGAGCTGGGTCGTCAGAGAGCTGCGCTTTTACTGAGTCCAAAGAAAGAGCTGGATCGTCAGAGAGTTGCGCTTTTACTGAGTCCAAAGAAAGAGCTGGATCGTCAGAGAGTTGCGCTTTTACTGAGTCCAAAGAAAGAGCTGGATCGTCAGAGAGTTGCGCTTTTACTGAGTCCAAAGAAAGAGCTGGATCGTCAGAGAGTTGCGCTTTTACTGAGTCCAAAGAAAGAGCTGGGTCGCCAGAGCAGATGCGCTTTTACTGAGACAAGCAGCTCCGACCCGTGACTCCGCGCACACGACAGGCTCGGTGGCATCAGCGGCCGTCGAGGTCCAGCCCGACGTCCCGTGCGGGATCAAGCTCCAGCCAGCTCCGTGCCGTCCTCCCCCTCCAGCCACACACCTCCTTCCAGCAATCCACTCTGCAATTCCCCGCGTGAGTCAGTGTCTTTGTTTGTTCTGTCTTGGGTAGGTAATTAAGCTTGTATAAGGAATTCACTGTGTCACCTGCATCTCATGTCCCTGTAAATAATCGTGACTGCTCCTTTTTGCTTGTGTGGGTAAATAATAAATCCCGTTACTCTTCTGTACGTCTTCTTCCTCTTTGCATTCGGTCGCTTTAGAGTTTTCCCGATTGAGTAGCTGTGACGCGATACGGCCAACGTTTGGGTTGAATCGGGTTTTAGTCGGGGAATAACTGTTCGGTCGCGGAGCCTCCGCTCGGCAAATATAACATCTAATCCGCGGTCCGTAACAATATATATATATATTATATTATATATATATATATATAATATATATATATAATATATATATATATATATATGTACATATATATATATATATATATATATATATATATATATATATATATATATATATATATATACATATATATATATATATATATATACATATATATATATATATATACATATATATCTATATATATATATATACTCATATATG
>NC_136261.1:325878936-325903936 GCF_964187855.1 Myxine glutinosa
CCACGCAGCGCATGAATTGTCACGATCCTCAAGAGGAATTTGTCTCATAATCATCAAATGATAAATGGCAAGTAAATTATATTGTGGAAAATTAAAGATTTCAAATAAACCTATTTAAAGTGTATTCGCACATAACTAATTTTAAAAAACGAAGAAATATCTCTCGGTAATTTCCTGAAACATATTTTACTTCCGGCTAATAATGTTGAATTAAATAAAAACGAAGAAATATATGTCGGCATCATTGTTGACGTTTTTGTGACGACTGTCATCAAACGAAAAAGTAATATATCTTAACGGAAAAGCAAAAGCGAATTTTTATTATATATCGACACGTTGCCGTCGGTGTCATGTTGGGCGGTGTATGATACACCATGACGCGATTTTTAAAAATATATCTCTGCATTTTCCCGCGTGTGTGGAATGTTCTCAATTATTGCTGACACCGAGTCCAAAACCATCGATAAAAATGAAATCATATGGTGAGTTAGATTGGAGATAAAGGCGTGAGAGAGACTCAATGGCCTTGAAGTTGAAGTTACAGGCGTTTGAGAATTCATTTCGTTCTATAAACGGCAACTTTCATTGGATTTCCTTCCCGTTTTTTTTCAACCGAGTCGAAAACTATGTTAGCGACTGTGAAAAATGAAATGATATATCGAATTTTTAATATGTATCGACACGTTGCCGTCGGTGTCATGTTAGGCGGTGTATGATACACCATGACGCGATTTTAAAAAATATATCTGCATTTTCCCGCGTGTGTGGAATGTTCTCAATTATTGCTGACACCGACTCTAAAACCATCGATAAAAATGAAATCATATGGTGAGTTAGATTGGAGATAAAGGCGTGAGAGAGACTCAATGGCCTTGAAGTTACAGGCATTTGAGAATTCATTTCGTTCTATAAACGGCAACTTTCATCGGATTTTCTTCTCGTTTTTTTTCAACCGAGTCTAAAACTATGTTAGCGACTGTGAAAAATGAAATGATATATCGAATTTAAAATAGATATCGACACATTGCCGTCGGTGTCATGTTGGGCGGTGTATGATACACCATGACGCGATTTTAAAAAATATATCTCTGCATTTTCCCGCGTGTGTGGATTGTTCTCAATTATTGCTGACACCGAGTCTAAAAGTAAAACCATCGATAAAAATGAAATCATATGGTGAGTTAGATTGGAGATAAAGGCGTGAGAGAGACTCAATGGCCTTGAAGTTACAGGCCTTTGAGAATTCATTTCGTTCTATAAACGGCAACTTTCATCGGATTTTCTTCCCGTTTTTTTTCAACCGAGTCTAAAACTATGTTAGCGACTGTGAAAAATGAAATGATTTATCGAATTTGATTTGAAATAAAACTGGGGGAGAGCAAGACACCACGGGCCTACAAAACAGGACTCAAAGCTATGCGAGTTAATAAAATGGTGGATATTTGTTTATAGCCACTCCCAGAATGGGTGGAGCTATGGGTGGAGCTACTCTGCAAACCGAGTAAGCCACACCCCGGACAGACACCCAACAGATAGACAGACAGACAGACAGAATCATCTACGGCTATTATAATATAGATATATATATATATATATATATATATATATATATATATATATATATATATATATATATATATATATATATATATATATATATATATATATATATATATATATATATTGTGGATATGAGGATTGTGTTTTTTTTGTTTTTTTATTGCTTTATTCTGGACCCTCCTGCCTCCAGTCTGTTGTATAAAGGTCAAAGGGCGTTCCCGTAGTTAATTCCATAAAACATACACGAAGGACACCATATATCCCTGTTCAGTAGTTATATCCTTATTATGTGTACTAGGGCATGCCCGTACTATATATAAGCTAGGACGTGCCCGTACGTGGGTGCCCGTTCCTTGCCAAAAAAAAAAAAAAAAAAAATTTGTGTAGGGGTGTGTGTGTGTAAACATCCTAGGGCGTGCCCGTACGTGGGTGCAAAAAAACATGCGTGCAAACAACAACAACAAAAAAAAACTTTGAAACCACGTGGCAGTAACGACCACAGAACCCCCCCCCTCTATTTACATGAATGGTTTGGTCCATTCGCAACGACCACAGAACCCCCCCCTCTATTTACATGAAATGGTTTGGTCCAAAGCGAACGGCTTGCGGTGTTTGGTAAAGAAATCGCCATAGCTCGGTAACTACTTGTCCGATTAATTTCAAACCTTGAAAAGGCACATCCTCGGGTCCCCAGCAATATACCTGGCAAGTTTAAAGTATATCGGACCGGTAGTTGTCGAGAAACAGCGGTCACAGACAAACATACATACATACATACATACATACAAACATACAAACATACAAACATACACACAGAGATTACTGGAATTATAGATAGATTAGTGTAAGGCTGTGTCTTCCATTAATTTAAATACTCCATTGCACCTACCTAGGATCCTGGGTTCGAATCCTGGTCGATCGCTGAATTAACGCCAGGGGGGTTGACTCAGCCTGTCATCCTTCCGAGGTCGGCTAATTGAGTACCAGTTCACTGGTAATTCCCTGTTTGTCGTTAAAGGCGGCAAAAAGGGTTGGCGTCAGGAAGGGCATCCGGCCGTTAAACATTGCTTCAAAAAGGGGACCGAAAAACAACAACAACCACGGTTCCCGAAAAAGGCCAACCCCCGCTTTGCGGGGAAAAATGGCCTCTAAAGGTGGTTATTTTATGTTTATATTGCACCAAGTGAAATAAGAGTAGGTCCCCTTTCATTCACATTCCCCTTCCAACAATTGCCAACTGTTCCCTCCGCGACTCCATTCGCCACGAGGTCGGCTTGGAGAAGAAGGGGGAGGAGCTGCCGACTCCTGGGCGTGCCCGCCCATCGTCATCAAGGGCGGAGCCAGAGGGCCGTGCCGACCAATCAGGGCCGAGGCGAGCTCACCGATGGGCGTGTCCTGGACACCAGCGGTTTGATCGCCTGAGGCGCTATATAGAGCGCGCGCGAAAGCAAGAGAGAAAGTTCTTGTTGGACTAAGCAAGAGAGGAAGAGTTGGACTGGGTTGGACTAAGAAAGAGAGAGGAGAGAAGGGGCGAAGCAAAGCAAAGAGAGAAAGAGTCCTGGAGTTTTGTGAGAGAGGGAGAGAGAACCCGTCACGCCAGACCCCCCCACCAGCAGCGTTGGCTCCACCAAGCAGGTCCGACCCGTTACCCCACGCACACGACAGGATCGGTGGCATCGGCGGCCGTCGAGGTCCAGCCCGACGTCCCGTGCGGGATCAAGCTCCAGCCAGCTCCGTGCCTTCCTCCCCCTCCAGCCACCCACCTCCTGTCATTCCTGCCTGCAATTTCCCCATTCGTGTACGTGAGTTTGTTCTGTGTGTCTTGTCCCTGGGTTAATTAAGCCTGTTTAGATAAGCTAGCGATTTTCACTGTGTCTCTTTGATTTCTTCTGTAAATTATTTTATTATCCTTCCTTCTCCTTGGTTACTTTTGGTTGTAAATAGCAAATAAATTATATCCGTATTCCCTACTTCTGTCTTCTTCTTCTTCACATCCTTCGCTTTAGTCTTTTCCCCATTGAATATCTGTGGCGCGATTTTGGCCAACGTTCAGGAATCGGGTTAGTCGGGGTAACTGTTCAGGCGTGGCGGCCATCCGCTCGGCAAACAACATCCTAGCCGTGTCCGTAACAATTGGTGCCTGGGAGCGGGATTGGACCCGAAGCACGCTTAACGCGCTCAAAATTACGAGCGGCCGAAATTTGTTTTGTTTTGGAAAAACCCGAACTTTGAAATCGCGCCATGGCTAGTCAAGGCGATCGGATGCAGGTGGGTGAGCTAGAAGAGGGGTTAGGGGTAACCCAGGACGAGAGGGAAGAAATGGAGGAGAGCAATGATGATGTGGTTGAGGAGGTTTCAGGCGCGCAAGATGGCGCCCTCGCGCACGAGGTTTGAAGCGCACAAAATGGCGCCTCGCACAAGAGCGCGGTAGCCGTGCCCGCTGCACCAATGGGGGTGGTCCAAATGCAGGCCCTCATGGAGCAATTTATGGCGCAAATGCAGGCGTCCCTCAACCTGCAGAGGGACGAGACGAGGGCTCAGGGTGAGCGAATGGAAAACAATATGGACAATAAATTTGAAGGGTTAGACAACTGGATAAAAGAGGTGAAGAATGGGTTAACGGGGGTGGAAAATAGAATGGCTGCCCAGGAGAATCAGATAGAGGGGGTGAAAAATGGGTTAAGGGGGTTAGAAAACACAATGGACGACAAATTGCGGGAGATAGGGGAGCAATCCGCCCGGGAAATCAAACAAATGGGGAACCAGATAGAGGAGGTGAAAATCGGGTTAGAAGGTAAATTGGATGCTCAGAGGGATGAATTGGAACAGATGAGGGCGGCATCTACCAAAGAGATGGGAGAAATGAAGGAGGAAATACGACGAGGTGTAAGCGAGGAGGTCTCGGGGGTACGCGAGGAGGTAAAGCGAGGTGAGAAGCGTATGGAGAAAGAGGTGAGGAATAATACGGCTAGGTTACAGGGGGGCATAGAGGACCTAACGCAGGAGGTGGAACAGCTGACGGTGGGACAGACGGAGTTAGTGGAGCAGGTACAAAGGAACACTGCGGTACTAGGAGGGTTAAAAGCGACACAAAAAGACATCAAGAACGAATTAATAGCGACACAGAAGGAATGTCAGATGGTACGTGAGGGACTGACAACGAGGTTGGACGAGGTGACAGAAGTAATGGAGACAAAGGACCGGGAGGTGAGGACGCACATAGAAACGGTCAAGGTAGCCTTAGAGGACGAAATTGAGGAGACGCACCGGGAAATAAAAGAGGTGAAGGAAAAATTAGAGAAGGTGGAAGAGGGGGTGAGTGAAATTAAGAAGAGATGGACGGAAACTAAGAGGGAGATAAAGGAGGAGGTGATGGAATATGTACAAGGTCGGTGCTCAAATCATGATCGTGTGCTTGCTAACCAAATAAAGAGTTTGCAGGTGGCGAAGGAGGTGCGGAGACGAGGTGCCAAGGTGAGTGGCGATATATTCGGAAATGTATATGATGTGAGGGGAGCTTCAGTCGGCTTGGGGGTTGATTTGGATCCGGGTGTTCGTGAGAGGCCGTTGGTGAAGTGTGCGACAGGTACGGAGTGCGAAGGAGGAGGTCTGCGAGAATGTCCGACTCTGGGGTGTGTGAGGAAAAAGTGCGCGCCGAGGAGTGAGTGTGCTGTCGAGAGTGAGTTGGTCGTAGCGCGTGTGCGAGGGAGCACATGGAAGCGCGTAGTGGGGAGTGTTACAGAGGGTGTAACGAGAGAGTGCACACCTGTGGTGAGTGTTACGGAGGGTGTAATGGGAGAGAGTGCACAAGAGGATGCGCGAGAAAGGTGTGTAACGGACGGGTGCATGAGTACAGAGTACGCTGTCGAGAGTAAGGGTGAGTGCGCGACCGAGTGTGGTGGTAAAAGTAGTAAGAGTGACACGGAGCGTGAGTTGGTTGTGGCAGGTGAGGGAGGATGTACACCTGGAATGGAAGGATGCACACCTGGAATGGTAGAGCGTGTATGGGAATGCACGCTGGAATTGGTAGTGAGGCACGTGGTTGGGTGTGCAAGTGAGAGCACACCTGTGGTTGTCACAGAGGAGGTGACCGAGGAGGGAGCGCGAAGAGGTGTGTTGGTGAGGTTTGCGAACGACGAGTGTGTGCAAATGTGTGCGATGGTCAGGTGTGTGACCAAGTCTGTAAGCGGATTGAGTGTACCTGGGTGTGTCAGGGAAGGTACAATGACAAAGAGCATGGAGACAGCTGGATGTATGAGCAAGGAACGGGCTGCGGGGTGTAAGCATGCAAGTGGAGCATGGACGATAACCGGGTTAGCGGTTAGAGCGACGTATAGCCGAATCGGGCCCTCGGTGCGCGCCGGGCAGCTTTGCGTGCCGCGGTGATCCGCGGCGGTTTCGAAAGAACCGCCGTGCGGGATCCACGCCGGGCCGCGCTTTGAACGGCCGCGTCCGTGCTCCACTAGGCGGAGCGGGCAGCCTGGTAGGAAGGGTCGTCATGGCTACCCCTTTTTGTTGAGGCGTTCCGGCAGGTCGAGATCGGACCATTGGACGGCTCTGTGCTGAGATGGTGCGTGGGATCTCGGCCCGGGTAAGCGTCCTTCCCTGCACCGAATGCCGGACGTATCCAACCGCCGGCACCAAGCAACCCGCATTCATTGCTCGGCTTTACGAAGCCGGGCTGTGGAAGTGAATTGGCGCACCGAGAGGCACTAGTGAGTAGACTGTGATGATAAGGATAGTGTTTTGGCCCCGAAATTAGAAAAACAAAATTTGATGATTGGCAATGGATTGGCAGAGTGATGATTGGCAGATGATTGGTAGGATTGGCAAATTTTTAATTGGTTGCAATTGGATGAGCAAAATTTATAGTGAAAGATGCCCGATGTGGTGGGATGGCAACTCTGCCATCTCTCACAGCGGGGGCAAAGGAGCACTAGTTTTATGGGGTTTATGGCAGTGAAAACTAGCCCGGGAGGGTTCGGATATAGTGTGTAGGGACCTAGAAGGTGACCTTAGGTAACGGTAAGGTTAGGTAGTGACAATGATACCTGTAGTGGGGACGCAAGGTTGATTAGTTTGGATGATAATGACGTGGGATGTGCTTGGTTTAAAGGGAAGACGGGGAGCACTAAGTTAGCAGGGCAACAGGTAGTTCAGATGATGCCGTGTGTATGGTTAAAAGGTGTGATTGCACAGGTGTGCAACTGGACAGGTGTATGGAGCAGGGTATGAGTAAATGATTGTGAGTTGTAGTGATTGCACAGGTGTGCAACTGGACAGGTGGGTGGAGCAGTGTATGAGGGAGTGATAGTGATGTATATTGTGCTGACCAAATGGTCCAGGAAGGAAGGAGGGTGCAGGTGGCACCAGGTATGATTGCACAGGTGTGCAACTACAGGTGTATGGAATAAATGGTCTGGAGTCTATGGAGTATTGGAATGGATGGTCGTGGAGTGAGTATGGTGGAAACTGTGGAGTGGAGTGGATGGTGCGAAGGTGTGGATGGGGGAAAGGAGGATGGACCCCATCACGAATACCCGGGGAGGGTAGTGTAAGTGTTAGGTAGAGGGTACAGGTAAATTGTGGTTGGATATTGGCATCTGTGGTGCGGGTAGTTGCACAGGAGTGTAGTGATGGGTGCATTAGTGTTGTGGAAATGGCTGGGCGTGTAGCCTGTTAGTGTGTGTGTAGTTGGTTGGGCACTCCACCACTGTGAGGATGTCGGCCAGGTGAGGCCGCAGGTGGGCCCTGGGAGCTGGTAGAGTTGTTGTGGATGGGGCCCGAGGATCCGGAGGACGAACCCGGGTAGCCCAGTGCCAGAGGGCACCAAGGGGTGACAGAGCCAGGAGGGGCCTTCCCCAATTAGATAGGTTAGGTCAAGGAGCTAGGTAAGCTCGGGTGGCAACTACAGTGGTGGAGGTGTGCAGGTGGGTAGACCTGCTGGGAGAGCTACACGACCCAGCCCGGAAATTGTGCAAGGGCACCGGGAGATGAATCGGGGGAGTGAGACCCCAAATTGATGAAGCACCACAGTTTGGTCAATGGGAATTGGTTTTTAGAACCCATAGTGTAAGTTGGCCAATGGATTGGCAGGGAAAGACCCCGGGTAGTGTAAAGTGTGTTCATGGCATTTAGAGGATAGTTAGGATGAAAATCTCCTTGCACCATCTACATCCACTCACCTGAGGTGACGTAACTCCACACCATGCCATGTTTTATTATTTTTATTGTGCAGATGTTTAGAATGTGAGACGCATCATGACGTGTGTGTGACATTGTGCTTGTTGTTCCATCTCTCCCTCCTTATGAGGATTGATGATGAATTGGGTGATGGCAATTTTTGGTTAGAGGGATTGTGGTGACGAATTTGGTATAGAAGAGATATGGGGAGACGTGACAGTAGTGACGAATTTGTAAAGGTGTAGATTTTGTAAATATGGGGTAAGGGCAAGGGTAGAGTAGGTGACAGGGGGGGTGACGTACGGTAGGGACGAGCTTTCTCACTTCGCTCTCCGTACGCACTTCGCCTTGCATTGCCTTATTGATGTGTACCCTTGTGACCTTACCCCTCGCTCATCTGTCTTTTCCCCCTTTTGTCTCCCACATGAGGACCTGTGTGCCACTGGGCGCCGAGGGGAGCGTGCGTGGGTCCGCCATTGTGCGCCCGAAACTCCCGGAACCACAGCTGTCTACATCGATGCACCACCTTATGGACCACATGTCTGTGGCCGAGCACCACTTATGGACCCCATGGGTTGGGGCAAGGCCCCTCTGCTGGAACCGGCCATGAAGGCCCGAGATCTTGCTGGCGGACCTTGGCCACAGGGCACCTATGCCCCACAAGTGAACCACACTAGTCGGCCCTGTGGGCCATAAATATATAAAATGAAAATGGACATGTTTTGTGCAAATCTTATTGCAAATAGGCCGCCAGCAAAGAAGATGACAACAACTGGAAGAAAGCAAATAGCCAGCAGAGGGAGCCGAAGAGCAAGAGACCACCAGCAGGGTTAGGGGTTGTTTGGTTATTTTTATTGAACAGTGATGACTGTGCACCCATTGGTGCTTGAGGGTGTTTTGGTGCGTTTTGGGTGCTTCCTGGTGCATCAATGCAGAGCAGACTGTCTCCCCCCCCCAAAAGAACGATCACAGGTCCTGGGTTGCGTATTGTAAATAAAAGTAGAGTCATTGTAAATAATGCGCCCCCACCGTAAATGTATAGTTTGAAGACCATTCCGCAATTCGGTTAGCTGTGGGCATGAATCTGTTAGGCAGAGTGCAATGGAGCAGCGGGACATATTTATTTATGTTTTAAAACGGTCGCACTCAGGGTCAGGTTAAATGTAGAGGGAACTACACCTATGTGCCACACTAAGGTAAAAGTTCATAGGCCCGGGACGTGCCTAAGGGGAGGAGGCTGCAGTGTTGTAGATATGAGGATTGTGTTTTTTTGTTTTTTTATTGCTTTATTCTGGACCCTCCTGCCTCCAGTCTGTTGTATAAAGGTCAAAGGGCGTTCCCGTAGTTAATTCCATAAAACATACACGAAGGACACCATATATCCCTGTTCAGTAGTTATATCCTTATTATGTGTACTAGGGCATGCCCGTACTATATCTATATCTAAAATTATATCCCCCCCCCCTCTATTTACATGAAATGGTTTGGTCCAAAGCGAACGGCTTGCGAGTGGTGACAATCCCCCCCCTCTATTTACATGCAATGGTTTGGTCCAAAGCGAACGGCTTCCGGAGTTTGGTAAAGAAATCGCCATCGCGTGCACAAACGCGCAGGAAAGCGAATGAATCGCAAATTCGTTTTTATTAGTTGTAAAACATAGTTTAACGCCAACATAGTTTGCAAACGTGAAATAAATGAATACGCTCTCAAATGTGCCATCCGAGGCAGAGTGTGCCCGCCACGTTCGGCACACGCGATCGTTCGCTGCTCTCTGATTGGTTGAATCGTTTTTTGGACATAGCTCGGTAAGTAATTGTCCGATTAATATGAAACCTTGAAAAGGCACATCCTCGGGTCCCCAGCAATATACCTGGCAAGTTAAAAGTATATCGGACCCGTGGTTGTCGAGAAACAGCGGTCACAGACAGACAAACGTACAAACGTACAAACGTACAGACAGAGATTACTGGAATTATAGATAGATTAGTGTAAGGCTGTGTCTTCCATTAATTTAAATACTCCATTGCACCAAGTGAAATAAGAGTAGGTCCCCTTTCATTCCACCAATTGCCAACTGTTCCCTCCGCGACTCCATTCGCCACGAGTTCGGCTTGGAGAAGAAGGGGGAGGAGCTGCCGACTCCTGGGCATGCCCGCCCATCGTCATCAAGGGCGGAGCCAGAGGGCCGTGCCGACCAATCAGGGCCGAGGCGAGCTCACCGATGGGCGTGTCCTGGACACCAGCGGCTTGATCGCCTGAGGCGCTATATAGAGCGCGCGCGAAAGCAAGAGAGAAAGTTGTTGTTGGACTAAGCAAGAGAGGAAGAGTTGGACTGGGTTGGACTAAGAAAGAGAGAGGAGAGAAGGGGCGAAGCGAAGCAAAGAGAGAAAGAGTCCTGGAGTTTTGTGAGCGAGGGAGAGAGTCACGCCAGACCCCCCCACCAGCAGCGTTGGCTCCACCAAGCAGGTCCGACCCGTTACCCCGCGCACACGACAGGATCGGTGGCATCGGCGGCCGTCGAGGTCCAGCCCGACGTCCCGTGCGGGATCAAGCTCCAGCCAGCTCCGTGCCTTCCTCCCCCTCCAGCCACCCACCTCCTGTCATTCCTGCCTGCAATTTCCCCATTCGTGTACGTGAGTTTGTTCTGTGTGTCTTGTCCCTGGGTTAATTAAGCCTGTTTAGATAAGCTCGCGATTTTCACTGTGTCTCTTTGATTTCTTCTGTAAATTATTTTATTATCCTTCCTTCTCCTTGGTTACTTTTGGTTGTAAATAGCAAATAAATTATATCCGTATTCCCTACTTCTGTCTTCTTCTTCTTCACTTCCTTCGCTTTAGTCTTTTCCCCATTGAATATCTGTGGCGCAATTTTGGCCAACGTTCAGGAATCGGGTTAGTCGGGGTAACTGTTCGGGCGCGGCGGCCATCCGCTCGGCAAACAACATCCTAGCCGTGTCCGTAACAATATATATATATATATATATATATATATATATATATATATATATATATATATATATATATATATATATATATATATATATATGTATATATATATATATATATATATATAATATATATATATATATATATATGTATACATACATACATACATACATATATATATATATATATATATATATATATATATATATATATATATATATATATATATATATAGATATATATATATATATAGATATGTGCATATCTAATATATAAAACTCTTTCTAACCACTGACTGACTGACTGACTGATGTTAATGTTCGGTATTTTCTGGGTGTCATAGAAAACTGAAATTTGGTGCGCCGGTGGACATCAAAGCCGGTACACAGGGAAAAATCACGGCACCATCAGAAAGCATCCGTAAATGAAAATTTATGTACAAAACCGTAAGCATGTCCGAAAAAAAACCAACATAAATTGATACCTAGCATTTGAAAATTGTAATTTGTATAAGTGTAAACTGTGAAATAAACATGACAATAATGTCCGTAAAGGAATTAAAAGAAAAAGCGTCTGTAAATGAAAATGTATGTAAAAAAAAAACCCCCCGTAAAAGCCTTCGTTTATAAAAACAACCTCAATCGATATCTAGCATTTGAACATTGTACTTTCTATAAGTGTAAACTGTGAAATAAAAACCTCAACGAAAATTTACACAATAAAAACCCTAAACGCGTCCATAAAAAATTGATATCTCGCAGGTGGTCATTGATGCTTACCTTTATATATATATACACATATATGTGATCTAAACCACTTTAGTAAAATATTAAATACTGTAAAATCAAAATACTAGCAGCATGAAGGACTTTAATGAACATTTCAATCAAACATGAAATATACGAAAGTATGAAGGATGCCGATCAGGAAGAAGAAGAAGCCGTACTACTAACTTCATACACTTCCGGAATTGTTTGATTTATGTGTTCAAATGTCTGGTGATTGTTTTGTATTTATTTTTGCGAATGTATACTTGTATATAACTGTCATCTATCTATAATGCCAGTAATCTCTGTGTGTCTGTCTGTGTGTCTGTGTGTTTGTCTGTGACCGCTGTTTCTCGACAACCACGGGTCCGATATACTTGAAACTTGCCAGGTATATTGCTGGGGACCCGAGGATGTGCCTTTTCAAGGTTTGTAATTAATCGGACAAGTACCTACCGAGCTATGTCCAAAAAACGCTTCAACCAATCAGAGAGCAGCGAGCTATCACGTGTGCCGAACCGTTAATGCAATGCAAGCGTTAATGCGTTAATGCAAGGCTTTTCTTTTTTTCCCTCTTCTCTTTCTACTTTTCCTTGCGATTAAATTGCAAACAGCCAAAATACGTTGGCGCTAATTGAATAATTGGCCATTAACACTAAAATAATCGTAACTGCGATATGCCAACTTCCGGACAGTGCAGCCTTCCATGTTGTTGTTGTTTGCAGCAGCTGTTTGCAGCAAGGCAAGGCTTTTCAACTATGTTGCCGTTAAACTATGTTTTAAAACGAATTCAAACTGCGATTAAATTAAAACGATTCATCCTAACTGCGATTTGCGAACTTCCGGACAGTGACGACTTATCTTCCGGCAGCCAATCACAGAACGCTCTGTTGCGTAGGCGTGGCCGATGTGAGACGAGCGGAGCTGAGCGCGTTACGAGCTGACCGCCATTACGGTACGTAATTCGATTTCTTATGCGCATTATTTCTCCCAATTCAGTCAGAGCGAAGGGCGGAAGCGAAGAGCGTTGCTTTTTTTGTTTACGGGCGTACGGGCGGGGTAGAGCGTACGGGTAGCGTTTTTTTTTTTTTTTTGGCCACGGAACGGGCACCCACGTACGGGCAATGCCCTAGTTAATTTAAAAAGGCTTGGGCACTATCGGGCGAATTTATATTTATTTATTATTGTTATTTTTTTAATCCAAAAAAACGAACTTTTTTTTTCAATGTTTTGTTTTTGCCTAAAACACTCCCAGGCACTCACTGATGCACCTCTAAAAGTTTGACGAAGATCGTTTCAGCCATCTCTGAGAAAAATGGTGACACAGATAGACACACACAGACAGACCAACAGCTCTCTTATATAGTAGATTGGGAATTAAATCGAGTTTGGATGCTGTCCATAGACTCGGTACTCCATCGCAACTATATAATGAAAATGTTGTTCAATTTCGAATGGAAGGTCACAGTGCCGTCCTTAGTTTTTATTCCTGCATTGCATATTTATTTACATTATCTATGTGTCTCTTCAGAGTAGCCTTTGGAACATTATGCCCCCTCGCTGATTTGTTCAGGCTGGATTTTTACCCTCGCCAGAGGAGAGGGTATTGCATTTGAGTTTGTTTGTTCTTCATGTAATTGCTTCCATGGTAATTTCCGTGGATCCTGAGAACCATTTTCCATGTTCCCATTTAGCCTGCCGAGATGCACTGTAGTCATTGGGAGGATCCTGATGAGCAGTGAAGATCTACAAAAAGAACACAAAGAGTTACTGATTCTGTTTTGTGAAAGTTTATCCTGCTGTCTAAATTCGGAAGTTACCATAAAAGTTACCAAATTTACCAATGAGAAAGTTACCAAAAATTTGGGAAGTTACTAAAAAGTTGCCATGATATTTCCATGGAAGCAACCATGTTATTTCATGTCTGCTTAATGATAAAATTCCATTTATGAATTTCGGTATTTTTCTTTACTTGGTATGTAATTACATTGGTTTCCCCTGTAATGTCATTCATTGAGATTTTCTCCACCCCTGCTGGTGTCCTCAGATTGGGAATTGTTTGTCTGTGACTGTCATGTCCCTACGCTCAAACAAGCTGGAACGCCTCCCCGAGGAGATGGGCCAGCTAAAGAACCTTCGTGTGCTGAACCTCAGTGATAACAGGTTTGCTAAACTTTCATTTTATATTTTATTTCTTCCACAAAACCCAATGCTCTTTGATCGATTGATGTCCAACAGGCAGTCGGGCATATTCCACACGAGTTTATTGAATGGATAAACACAAAGCGATACTCGATCGAGTCCTGAGGGGTTTACTGGGGGCGGGTGTGGGGGGTGACCCCCAGAAGAGGTGTTTGATTTCTTCACAGAAACTACGCATACAATTTTGATTGAAACTTGACCGCAACGTTCCGTTCATCACCCATCCTGTTCACCCCATGTATCCTCTCCTGCCCCTCCTCCCCCCCCCCCCCCTCCATTCCTCCCCATACCTATTGTTTGTCCAAGTCTGCCTGCATATTGGCCTTCAATTTTGCTGATAGTGTTTCCCCCCTCTCTCTAATATTATTTGTGTTCTGGTCGTTCATTGTACTAATACCAGCTCTTCAAAGAGCCTCGACAATGTATATACAATTTTAAAAAAGGGTATTGTTTTTGTGAGCTCTTTGAAACATTCAGCACACAATCCCAACCTCACAGAATATACCCCACAGCAAGTTTACTCTACACAGTGCAAAATATCAAACTCTTATTTCCACCACATGTCACACATGGTTTTTAGCTCACCTGGAACGAAGTTCAGGGGAGCTTATGCGATGGCGCGTCGTCCTTCAGTCAGTCCGTCAGTCTGTCCGTCCGTAAATACTTGCAACTTCTTCTCTGAAACCACTGATGGGTTTGCGACCAAATTTGGTACAAATTATATTTGTTGTGTTTTGACTAAAGTTTATTTACGGCATTAGAAAAATTGCGATGTAGGTATTTTTTTGTTTATTTGTTTAAAGTCATGATTATGTTAGTATGATTCCAAGCGCCATGAGGGTCGTTTACTCTGCTTGATGGGGCTATATAAGACTCCTTTATTATTATTATTATTATTATTATTATTCTACGTGCTGCCCTGTCTTCTAGCAACCATGGAAATTGGTTTAAAATACCTTTAGTCAGTGCAGTATACTGATTACTCTACCAGGTGAGTGCCAGGGGTATTGCCCCTATGTTTCATTCCATTATATTGGCTTCAACAATAAATAATCCAGTGTTGAACGTTCAGCATGTTGTACGAAAACTACGAAACAAAAATATGGTGTACCTCAATTTGCTCAGTCATTCTGCATTTGCAGACGTTGAATGATGCAATGTGCAATTAAACTGTCCTCGGGCAGGCGTTATCATTTTGTTCCAACTCTATGAATGTGCCAATTAGCTGCAGGTGATTGCCTACTCTGATATCCTGTTGGATTAGGGGTGGTACATAAAACACATGACTCCTTTTTGTTGTTTTATTGTCAACCTCCTTCCAACCCTGTGATGCTCTGTGACATTTTGTCTGACCCCAGCCTAAATGTGAATGAGAGCAATGTCACCTTTTTTTTAAAATTCCGGTCAGCTTCCATTCTGTAAGGTTTTTTACTGGTGGCATCTGACAGCTCAGTCAATGAGATAGTGTTGCTCTTCAGCTCCCTCCAAAATTTACAAACTTTGAGTTGAACTTCCTGCTTTCGCCTTTTCGGAAATGCCATCTCGTAGCTTTAGATGAATGATTTGAACAGCACCTCTGCCATTTTGGAAGAATTCAACTGAAAGCAAGGCCGTTCTAAATTGACACATTCTGTCGTGGTGAAAGGAAATCCAAGATGGCTGCACCCATGAAGATGAAGATAGTGTCACATGACTGTGGCTCTGAAACCATCCTCCAAGATTCCCTTGGAAATACTCAGTTGCGACATGACGTGTCCAGAAACTTCTGGTCATGTGGTCCGTATCTGCCATTTTCTTTCCATTCACCATGAATCGGTCAATGCCATTCCGTGAGAAAATAATGAATATGACATGATTGCGGTGTTTTGGTGGCAAAATATGAAAAAAACATCAACATGGGCGAAAGACCTTTTTCTTCTTGGCCAAATACAATTTAATTGTAGTAGCTCTATTTCATTGTTTTTTGTTTTCTCCTTAAATAATTATTTATTTTCTTTGCTCGTTCCTCATGTTCACTGTCTATCTTTTTATGCCTCCACCCCCGAAGGTGGCCAGAGGCATTATGTTTTTGGGTTGTTAGGGTTAGTCCGTCCATATGTCCGTACGTCCGTCCATATGTCCATCCATACGTATTTCCGTCCGTCCGTCCGTACAGGCTAAACCTTGTTTTCTCGGCAACCACATGTCCGATTGAGAGGAAACTTTCAGAGTAGGAGTGACACCCATGCAGAATGTTTTTATGATAATTGTGATGTCACGGGTCACGTGGTATGGCAGCCATCTTGGATTAAATGCAAATTTTAAAAAACTATTTCTCAGAAACCGCTGAATGGAAAAATTTGAAACTTGGCATATTGTCAAGTACTCCCGATGGGAACCAAAAGCATGACAATGATTACATCATAGGTGAAGTGGTATACCAGCCAAAAATGTTTTAATCGAATTCCTTATCCTAAAAATCTGAAATTGCATGCACATGATCTATGACCCATTTGTATTGAAATATTAAATTTATGAAATAATAGGTCACATGATTTGCCAGCCATATTGGATTGAAGGAAAATATTAAAAATTATATCTCTGAAACTACTTACCCTATCGATGAAAAATTTTACAAATATCATCCAACACCATTGTTGCATATATTTTGAAAATGATGATGTCGTTGGTCACATGGTTTGGCAGCCATCTTCGATAAAAAAAACGAACCTTATCCAATCAACACGAAACTTCACAAATGTGATCCCCTACCCATACATATGCAGAGTGTACAATTTTGATGTCATATGTCATGTGGTATGGCAGCCATATTAGCTTGAAAGCTGATATTTAAAAAAATCCGTTCTCCAAAACCGCTTCACCAATCAATATGAAACCTGTCCTGTCTGGTAAAAATGTGATACTTGAAAACAGCTGAGGGGATTTAAATCAGACTTGTTTATTTTTAGGACAGTTTATGAGGGCATCTACTTATCGTCACGGGCAGGGACTACACGGAGGCGTATTGGCGACATAGTCGCATTGCTGTAGTTCTATCTGTATTCAATCACTTTTGACTTTCATCACTTCGCCATTTATCTACTTGGCGCATTTCTATGCCCATCTTCATTTCCTTTGCCTTTTCTCTCCCTACCTCTAAATTTACTTTGTGGGCATAGAATAATGAACTAAAAAAAAAATCATCTAATTTTCATCTTGGATTCAGGAAAAGTTTGAAAAAGTGCAAAAGCCACAGTTCCAATGATATACACACTTGGCCAGCATAACAGACACGTCGCAGTGCACACCACACTGCACTAGGCAAGGATAGATAGACAAACTGTCATGCCGGTGCGGTACTTCACAGGCAGGGTGATTCATCATTGTGTGTGCTGTCGCTCCGTTGGAAGTTAAGCCGAGTGTCCCGTCTGCTATCATTAGTTTGTGGATGTTAAAGATCCAGTGGTGTCCTTCACCACGAGTCGGTGAGTTATCACCAGCATCCTGACCAAATTACAAATTCCTGCCCTGACCAATTGCTGGGAAGGCAATGGCAAACCACCGAGCATCACTTTTGCCTAGCAGCCAAAGACCTGTCTTCAAGCAGATGTCTCATCGCTCAATCAATCAATCAATCAATCTTCTCAAGATCTTTGTCTTTTTTTTTTCATTCACAATTGTTATCTTTTCTAATTCTCTACTCTCTTAATGGTGTGCACATCTGGTGTGGATGGTGTGCCTCCATCTGTTTTTCACTTTCGTCTTTCTACTTCTTTAAAATTTCTCCATTCTGTCTCTACCTGTGTGTTTCTTCTACTCACTTGCTCTGTACATCTCAAATCAGACACTCATCAGTGTAAACCTTTACCCGCGCATTACACTTCATTTTGCTGCGGTTGCTGAGATTTGTTTTCACGTTAAATCAATCCTGTCTGATTGTATGCTTATTCAGATGCATTGGAAGAATGAAAATAAAGCATTACATGAGATAATTTCCATTTTGGGTGCAGACAAAGGCAGAATGATTAGAAAACGGACACATTACACACAATACACAATGGAAGCAAGTTCTGTGCGTCGTGCTCGATGGAAACAAAATGGCTTCTAATTGCAAGTTGTCGCTGTGCTCTATATACAGGGACTCCACCTCCTCCTCCCCTCCTCACTGTGACACTCTGTGATCCTCCGGGAAACACCCTGCCACCCCCAAAGTGTCATGTATTTTGTGTGCAGCCCTTAAATGCTCTTCTTCAACCTCCATTTCTCTCTCTCTTTCCCTTTCCCTTTCCCTCTCCCTCTCTATCTCATACATAACGGTAGTCAAATGCATAAGAGAAACAATAGAAAATGTCTTAAAAAGCATATGCATTCACAAAGTGATGGAAACTATGTTAATAACAGATTAAGGTGTGAACACCATCTGCAAAGGGTATTTTTTATGAGACGGACACAATGTTTTCAGTTACATCGGGTTGGAAATAAGCAGAGACAAGTCGAAACATCTTTGTGTGTTACAGACTGAAGTATTTACCATTCAGCTTCACCATGCTGAAAGATCTCGCAGCTCTTTGGCTCTCTGACAACCAGGTATGTTAATCATAACTCAATGTTCTCTCCTTTTTATGTATCTTTCATGTTTCCCTAGCTTTGTTTTTACATCGAACTAAGGCTCGTGGTGGAGCATGTACACATATCGCATTTAAAAGCCTTGCAAAAAAAAAAGCATTTTTCTTCTGAGAAACGCTTTCTAATTACCCTGTGGGGTTAAGCAATCAGTTTATGTTCGTCCATCTTATCAGTTTATGATCAAGGAACAACTTATTTAAATTGAATGTTATATTTTGAAAAATATTTGTGTTCAAAAACTTTTTAAAAGAAGAAATAAAAGAAGTTATATTTTGAACACAAATCAGAACATGAATAGGAAGACATGTACATGTGCAGAGAGGAAGTAAAAGTAAAAATGAACTTTTATTTTGAATTGATTTCATCATATCTGATTTCACTGATGGATACTGATGGATAACCAAAAAGGATACCTCCACCACCATGCTGAAAGATCTTGCAGCTCTTTGCCTCTCTGAACCATATGGTATGGCATTTCAAAAAGTTGTGGATGAGTAATGACAAAACTTGGTGGATGAGTTGGTTCGGTGACAAGAACAAGCGATTATATTTTTGTTCAGGTCTGATCCAGATATGACCCATCAGTGCGATACAAAATGTAAACTGTTCAGTCTGGCAGAGGTATGCGCTTTGCCGAGTTCCGCTAAATTAACATATCGGCCACACCTGTATGGAAGCCGTTGCTTTCAATATACTTGGTAGCCCTCATTTCCCAGGTGTTTCCATTTTTTTGTCCACTACCTGTACTTCCATCCCGAAGTATAGTTAACACCCAAAATAGCAGCTTTACTTTGTTTCTCATGGGGGTTAGGACATTCTTGTCAACCTTCTGTTGATAAAACCTATTATTCAGTGAGTTAAAGCATAGCATTCTTACATTCCATTTACCTAAGTGTTAAATTATGATTATGATGCATGCTTTGATCGAAAACATCCACAAACTAGGTAAAATGCATACCTCCACCAGGATGAACCGTTTATGTTTTGCATCCCACCTATAGGCTGCATCTGGCATTTGCATCCTGGTTTTGAACCTGAACCAAAATCTAATCGGCTTGTTCTTGTCACCTCCCCAACTCATCCACCAAGTTTTGTCATAATCCATCCACAACTTTTTGAAATATCATGCTCATAGACAAACAAACAGACATGGGTGAAATCATAACCTCCGTTCATAAATCATAACCTTCGGTGGCAGATGTAAGGAATTGTGAGGTTGGCTTTATTTGATTTAATGGTCGACTTTTATTCACATGATGTACAAAGACTAGAGTAACACAATTTAATTCAGACAAGTTCATCCTTGTTATTAACCTAATAACAAAATTCTCACGTACACGTTGAATCACTGACATCTTAGACCAGGGTTTCCCAAACCAAGGGTCGTGACCCGCACTTAGGTCGCGAGGGACTCCTGATGGGTCACGGATGACTACGTGCCACTAATGGTTTGCAGCAATATATCGTATTCAAACGTTGGAAGCTTGCTAACTTTTCACAAATTCCGGTTTTTTGAAGGGGGAGGGATCTTTCATATTGAAAGCATTTTTCTCTGACAATTTTATGGTAGGTAAAGGTACCAAGTAGGTATTCTGACCATTTGGGTCATGAGGCAAATCTGGTTTCAAATTCTGGGTCATGGACAAAAAAGTTTGGGAGCCTGTGTTCTTAGACTATTCAGTAACATGGGAACAAGTTTCTATAAGAATGGGAATGCAACGTATTTTATAATATCTAACATAATTGTACTCCTTTTATTTACAATAGAAAACCTTATTAGTTCATCTCTGCCAGTTATAATTTATTTTTAATATAATTAGGTTATTTTGCCTGATTGTCCTTCTCTTGCACAGTCAAAGCCTCTAATACCACTGCAAACCGAGGTTGACCCAGAAAGTCAGCAGAGAGTCCTAACCAACTACATGTTTCCACAGCAACCTAGAGCTGAAGAGGGTATGTCAAAAATCTCTCTCTCTCTCTCCCTCTACCTGACATATTTTATGTTTTTGTCCCTGTTGGAATCGCAGAAAGGTATTTTGGTGCCGAGCCCTTTTGCATTTGCGTGACGCGATCTTTGAGGCGCTAACATGAAAGTCCTGTGTGTTCCCCCGAGTCAAGTTATCATGGAAGATGTTTTTGCCGTTTCTCTTTGAAGAAGTCATGGTTGTTTTGTGATTTCATGTACTACCGTATGACAAAAAATTTAGAAGGGAAATAACTCTCTACATGCATGTTTGCAGTGTGTAGAGATAGAAAATTCCTTCCATTCTGTTCATACTCTTATTATGACTTGCAGTTTTACTTTCTAATGTGAAATTCGAATTTGTTGTTTTGTTTATTATTGTCTACCTTTCTATACGTGGTTAGTGTCAGCTGTTTCTGCTCATTGGTCATGGCTGCTTGGCCTGTGAAAGTCACCTCTCCCTCAAAACGAAAGTTTATTGAGCTCTTTGGGCTTGCTTACTCTTTCAATGCGCTTCCTGTCTCTGCTGGGCATGTGAGTATTGCGATCGACATATCTGTGTGTTTGTCTGTTTGTCGGCAGAATAACTTGGAAAACCTGAGCAGTTAGAATCGACGAGTTTGACACAAAGCTTCAAGTTGCACACACAGACACGATTATCCAATACTCACACGCCAGTCTATTTCCTGGAATGTAAGTTAATGTAATCATGTATCAGTTGACTAAATTTCATTTCATATTTTTCCTTGTGAGCTCAAAGTTTATCACATTTGAGACATTAACAATATGAAGCTCTTTGTCAAATTTGATGATTGTAGCTGCTCTTGTATTCAGTTATTCTGCCAACAAACAAACACACGGACAGGATCATGGCAATACTCACAGGCTCGGCCAAAGGCCGCGTTCGCTGTGAGAACCGTATCAAGGCCTAATGATTTCCAGTTCAGCGATCCTCATTGCAATACATTGAAAAAAATACATCATTGAAGCTGAGGAAGACAAATGTTTTTTCTGTCCTACATACAGCATCTTGGATGTCTGTGAGTATAAATATTAATGGTGGTGGAAGTATGTCACGGAAACTCAGAAAGTCCAAGTTGTAGATGTAATTAGTCATAGGAGGTTAGACAATACCCTTCCTTCACGAAACTCATGCTACACTTGCTGGCTTATCAAGAAACTTGGAATTGACATGTGAAAATGAATGGCAACTTTAGCCACTCAAACTCTTGTACTGCTGGAGTTGCTTTTCGCTTTCATTCTACAAATTTTGAGCCTTTGCAGCTGGCATTCCAGGATTTGATTAATGGTTACGTTGCTTCCCTTGATTTCATTTAAAACAATTTTAAATTTGTTTTGTTAAATATGTATGAGCACCGAAAGGCATATTTTCCTTGTTGAGGCAATATTTGTCCCTGGTGTTGGGCTAGCGGCTAGGGTGCCGGCTTAGGATCTTAGGATCCTAGGATCCTGGGTTCGAATCCCGGTCGATCACCGAATTAACGCCAGGGGGGTTGACTCAGCCTGTCATCCTTCCGAGGTCGGCAAATTGAGTACCAGTTCACTGGTAATTCCCTGTTTGTCGTAAAAGGCGGCAAAAAGGGTTGGCGTCAGGAAGGGCATCCGGCCGTAAAACATTGCTTCAAAAAGGGGACCAAAAAAAACAACAACAACCACGGTGCCCGAAAAAGGCCAACCCCCGCCTTGCGGGGAAAAATGGCCTCTAAAGGTGGTTATATATATATTTTTAGGCAATATTTGTCGTTGCACGTATTGATGCTACAAGTTGTATTGCATTGGATGGCGATATTATTTGTACGCTTTAATCTAATCTCAATCGAAAGAGTGCTGAACTCTATACAGGCCCCGCTAAACTACTTGAAAATGTCGGTCCAAATCATCAGATTTTAGATGTGTAGCATCTCCAAAACTCCAGAAACCAATGATCTTGTGGCATCTCCAAAACTCCAGAAACCTCCTTGAAAATGTAGGTCCAAATCATCAGATTTTAGATGTGTGGCATCTCCAAAACTCCAGAAACCAATGATCTTGTGGCATCTCCAAAACTCCAGAAACCTCCTTGAAAATGTGGGTCCAAATCATCAGATTTTAGATGTGTGGCATCTCTAAAACTCCAGAAACCAATGATCTTGTGGCATCTCCAAAACTCCAGAAACCTCCTTGAAACTGTGGGTCCAAATCATCAGATTTTAGATGTGTGGCATCTCTAAAACTCCAGAAATCAATGATCTTGTGGCATCTCCAAAACTCCAGGAACCTCCTTGAAAATGGAGGTCCAAATCATCAGATTTTAGACGTATGGCATCTCCAACAGTCCAGAAACCAATGATCTTGTGGCATCTCCAAAACTCCAGAAACCTCCTCGAAAATGTAGGTCCAAATCATCAGATTTTAGATGTGTGGCATCTCCAAAACTCCAGAAACCAATGATCTTGTGGCATCTACAAAACTCCAGAAACCAATGATCTTGTGGCATCTCCAAAACTCCAGAACCCTCCTTGAAAATGTAGGTCCAAATCATTAGATTTTAGATGTGTGGCATCTTCAAAACTCCAGAAACCAATGATCTTGTGGCATCTCCAAAACTCCAAAGCCCTCCTTGAAAATGTAGGTCCAAATCATCAGATTTTAGATGAGTGGCATCTCCAAAACTCCACAAACCAATGATCTTGTGGCATCTCCAAAACTCCAAAACACTCCTTGAAAATGTAGGTCCAAATCATCAGATTTTAGATGAGTGGCATCTCCAAAACTCCACAAACCAATGATATTGTGGCATCTCCAAAACTCCAGAACCCTCCTTGAAAATGTAGGTTCAAATCATCAGATTTTAGATGTGTGGCATATCCAAAACTCCAGAAACCAATGATCTTGTGGCATCTCCAAAACTCCAGAAACTAATTACTTGATGTAAGAGTTATCAAAACCAATTTTCTCTTGCAAAGCTTGACCGTTTATATGTAAGTTCCATTGCTTTTAATCTCTGCTCTTCATGATGGGACTACACAAAAGTACAAAAATGAATCTTTTGTCAAGTTTAGTTTAACAGCTACAGAGGAAGAATGCAAACGGTAATATCTTACAATGGTTTTTATCGCCTGTTAAAATGACAGTAAGGCGGTCAGAGTTGTCTCATTTTTGACACCGTATCGTAACCTGTATGCCAGATCACGTGATCTGACCAGTACTTCTGCCGAGACGTTGTGACGACATGCAGTGATTGTATGGTCGACCGAGCAGAAAGACGTATGTCACTGCCCTTTCTGTTGGACAATAAATATTGCCTGGGTATATTTTCCGATAAAAGAACACTGGAGAAAGGACAATTTATTCCCCGTTACATATTCCTTGTTCCAAATGCTAAAGTGGAGAAATTTATTTTACAAATAAAATGAAATTGAAAAGGTCAGTTTGACATTCAGTGAAATTAAACGAGGAAAAATGACTTTGCTTAATAATATCACAAACAAACAAGCTCAATTTGTATTAATATGTCTCCATTTTCAACAACTCAGTCATCCAGATGCACCAAGTCCTTTTCTAAAAGATATTTAAACAAATTTTCTTGCACCCGCATGACTGCCCTCCGAAATCTGACTACACTACTGTACGTCCTCTGGGCTACACACTCAGAGGAGATCAAACAAACAGCAAGCTGAGCAGGATGCCAGACTGTGTGTGTCCAGGGAGATGGTCCTGATCTCCTGTTTTAATTTTAGGGCCTAACAAACATTGCTTAGTGGAAAGCAGCAGCATGGCCATCGTTAATTAAATGGGGCAGAATCCAAACTGATGGTCAGTGATCAGGCTGCTTGACAAGAGGAAAAGCCTGACTTCAGAGCAGTGAAGATGGATTCATGAGTTTTTACTGCGTAGCCCATAGGGCAAAGCCGTCTATAACAGTGTTTGTCCGTCCGTATGTATGTCGCCTCAAACGTATACCAATCAGAGCTGACGATCTGGTCACATGACAGGGTGATGTGATTACGTCTGATGTCATTACGGCGGTACGGCGGCTGACTCTCCACACCCCGGCATTTTGATTCTAATTTTGTTCATGCCGAACATATCGTCGAACCTGTAATATATCACAATCGCCATGCTCTACCTTTACATTTTTCATTCAGTGTGAAACACAAACAAACCGATTGTTAAAATGACCATCAAATATCGAAAGCATCGGTGTTACGTCTCTTCCATCAAAACGGTATGTATAGGCCTTCGGCTTTATGCCTCACCTTCGGACCACTTTGGACAAATTAAGCCCAGGTTTCTTAATACAGTAGTGTATCATTTTAGTCGTATTGTTTTCGTAATAGTAATAATAATAATATAGTAAATATGACCATAACACTTTAATCCCAAAGTCGTGAATACAAAGTTAATGGTATGAAGCGGTGTATGGTTCATGATTCAATGATGAGCGGTGTAAAGACTAACAACCGCGGAAGTAAGGAATTCGCCTCGGTTTTTTGATAGTATGTTATTAACCCAATCCTTGTGGGGTATAATCTAGATTACAGTAGATCTTCCCTCAGTTCTGTAAGTAAAACTTACCTCACGGTGGTCGGGATTCCTCCAAATTTCTTTGTTTAACGTTATAAGCAGCATTAGCGACTGTTTAAAAAGCGAATCATATGTGTTTGTGGTTTATAATATTTTACAAGCCTGGCTTCTGTTAGACTTTCGGTCTTGTTTTAAACATACATGGTCTAGGATCGTGGAAGAGCCAGAACACAGAACAGATCAAAACA